>NC_092509.1:15411962-15714993 GCF_047511675.1 Marmota flaviventris | reverse complement strand
ATTTACACACTGAAATCATCCCACATGGTTAGTGAGACCTTCTTCAAGCTGATCTCTGTGTGCCTAAGACATTTCCCTATCATTGCTTGAGCTCTTCCTAACTTTCTGGCACAAAAAGAGGAACCAGGTTCACCTATAGTTTCTTGCTCTGAAGCTGAAGTCATTTCTTTGAGAATCCAGGCTTATTTGTGTCAAGTAGACCTTAGAAATCGGGAATCTGGGTGCCAGATCGATCATTGCCACTGAGATGCTCTAACTTTGCCTCCCTTACAGTGGACAGACATGGGAAATAAATACTTTCTACAGCCACGTGTGATATCGAAGGCCAAGAGCGAGTATCTGCTTTCACCCAGGGTCTTAGGCATATCTGGAATGAAGCCTTTGAAGAAGATAGCATGGCAAATTTGTGTGGACTGTATGAATTATTATTTTGAACTATCCTCTAACTCTTTTACTTTAAAATATCTCCTGTGGGGTTTTTAGCATATTATTATTAGTTATTGTCAGAGACAGATTCTAATCACATAGGACAACTTCATTATAATCCAAAAGTGTTCATATCTTCTTGGTTTTGGTAAACAAATTTTCTAGTGGAAAAAAATGTGTTAACAAATGCTCTTTGATAGATCCTGGCACAACTGTTAATAGCCAAAGATTATATAAAAATAATGGCTCCTAAATGACCCTCCCTGTCAAGTTTAATTTCAGAGAAAAATTGTTCACACACAAAATATTCTCTCTCCACTTTTGCTATTGTGAACAGCCAAATACATTTCTTTCTTTGCAATGAGAAATATTTGTGGAAGATGCATCTTGCAGAAAGTGCAAAAAAAGTCTCTGACAAATCTGTTCATTTATTAATAGGTTGATGGGGAGTTATCATCCTAAGAAAGATATGAAAGAATATTCCTGGCCTCATAATTTACCAGACTAATGCATTGAAGTACCCTTCAGAGAGTCTTTACATGACCTGCCTAAAACAGCATACCCCAAAGGTCAGTAAAAATAAAGGGCTATCCTAAAGAAAAATAAGCCCAGGTTCTATCTAACATAGTTTTTTTTTTTTCACATAGTTTTTTCAGCAAGGATAAGGATATGAGTATCGTGTGAGAATATTTAGCAAATATAGAGTTAAAATCACTATTATTGATATTGTCATTATTAATAGCTGTTATTATAGAATAAATTATAAAACTGTATGACTGTTTGAAAAATAAATTAATGATACAATTGCATTTCATGTGCATTTATTCCACTGATAACCATGGGTATACCTAGCCTTGGCTCCTGACTCCTCATCCTCCATTGGCTTCCTGGCCCCAGGGAAGTAGTCCCTGAACCCAGTGTGTCGCAGCAGTTGTTTTCTTATAATGGGCGGTTTAATCTTGGAGGTACATTGGTCCACAGGCAATAGAAACAATCTAGTTTGAATGGCTTGGCTAATTGTCCTGAGTCTACTCTGATTGTAGCCTGGTTGAGATTTTGAGAAAGATGATTCACTTCCTAGAAAGAAAAAAAGGAAATTTAAGGTAACAAGAAAGAAAGAAAGCCAGCCACTGAACCGAATACTAAACCAAAACCTTCTGCCCACATGACCATTTCTTGCCTGTCATTTAAATCAAAGGCAGACCTGGTGAAAGGTCTTTAAACTTTCCACATTTTTATTATTGAAATGCTTTGTTCTTCCCATAGGAGGTTTTAGTTTTGTAAAACTCATTTAGATATTTTTGAGCAAGAGTGGGCCTGGGAGATGTTCATTCCAGCAGAGGAATATGACCAAGGGCATGAATAAGGATAAGGCGTCCTGAGACCTGCGCTCCTCCTTCAGTGACATCAGAGAGCGGGCTGAGGGGGAGGAAGGCGTCCTGCCTGCGATGTCCCCAGCCCCTTCTTGTGTGCGGGGCTGTGGGCTGGCGGGGCAGCAAGAGGCTCTGCGCCCCGCTCCGCGCACAGGCGGGCTTTGGTATTTGCTTGGCACGGTTCAGCTTTTTTTTGAAGCGCGCTCTTCTTCTTCATCATGAGATGAGCATGTCGGTGTCAAAGCTCGCTTGGACACCAGCAAGGGTGCCCGTGGCCGCAGCTGGCGCTGCCGTTCCGCGCAGGTGGGAGGGTGTGGAGCAGCTGCAGGGCCTCCCTGGGGTCCGCAGGGCTGAGCTGGAGCCTTGCAGCCCGGGCAAGGTCACAGGCAGCCGGTGCGCTCCTGGGAGGACCCGTGGCCGGGTGCCACCGCATCTGTGCACATTTTCCACTGAGTCACTCCAATCTCCCCTAATCTCACCCACTCTTCCCAGAGCCCCTCGTTTCAAAATGCGTGCTGAGCTTAGTTTGGAGCTTTCCCTGAACGAAATAAATAGGAATCTGCAAACTAAAAATAATAGATAAAATGGGGTGGTAATTGTCAGCCTCCTCAGTCTTCTCGGGCTGTTCTCTGCCGCCTTTAAATATACGTGTGTGTCTACAGAGAATTTTTTTTCTTTCCACCATCTGCTCTAGTCCATCAAGAGCGCGTCCCGCTGTGCGGCTCAGACCCTCCGCCAACTCTGGATGTGCTTTCAGCTCCTTGGGCTCCTTTTCTCCTCTAGGTTGCTCCTCCAATCCCCCAGGGAGAATCTGCAGCCTCCTCCCCCCACTGCAGAGACGCCCAAAACTGTCCACGATGCCACAAGCTGGCTGTTGTTGGAAATAGGATCATTAGGCAAAAATAAAATGCAGAGAAGAGGGAAGGGGAAGACTCCCAAGAGAGGAAAGGTCAAAGTTGAAGTGGGGTTGGTCATGCGAGGACATGGGGCACCTCGTGATGCAGAGCTCTTCCACAAGGCCGCCAGGGCCTCCTGATCCTGCAGGCTCAGAAGGACCTCTCTGTTCCCCCCATTCGCCTCCCGGTGCACATATCTATTATGATATTTATCACACTGACACATTCCTGGAGGTGTGTTTATCTCTCTGTCACTTTTATGACAATGGAAGTTTCCCTGGAGTAGAGACTACTTTTGCATCGTTGGTACTTGGTACATAATTTGTATTCAGTATAGGTTTTTTACCAGGAATTAAGTAATGATGACAGGAGAGATGACAGGAGACGCCTTCATCTGTTTGTGCTGCTGTCACAGAATAACTGAGGCTGGTGGATTTACAGTGAACACAGGCTTATTGGCTCTCTGTACCGGAGGCTGGGGATTCCAAGATAATGGGCTGGGATCTGGGCCTTCTTGCTGCATCTTCCGGTGGTGGAGGTTGGAAGGGCAAAGGGAGGGAGAGAGATAGAGATAGAGATAGAGATATAAAAGAAAGAGATAGAGATAGAGATAGAGAGAGAGAGAGAGAGAGAGAGAGAGAGAGAGAGAGAGAGGGAAAGGTAAACTCTCCCCTTTATAACAAACACACCCGTGAAAAGGTCCTTCACTTCAACCACTCTTGCCTCATCGCTTAATCACTGCCAAACACTTGCGCTGCAGACTGTTTTCAAGAACAGGTGCTTTTTTTTAAAAAAAAAATAATAATAATTATCGGTTCCTTTTAAAATTATGTGTATTTATTTACTTTAATTGTTTTTTAAACACAATACTTTTATTTTATTTCTTTATTTTTATATGGTGCTGAGGATCAAACCCAGGGAGACCCAGGGTTTGATCCTCAGCACCATATAAAACACACTAGACACATACTAGGCAAGCGCTCTACTGCCGAGCCACAACCCCAGTCCTTATTGGTTCTTTGTAGTTATACATGATAGTAGAGTCCATTTTGATAAAATCATACGTGCATGGAATATCTTATTCTGCTTAGAGCTCCACTCTTATGCACATACATGGTAGTGGGATTCACTATGGTGTATTCACATATGTACATAGGAAATTTGTGTCAGATTCCTTCTACTGTCTTTTCTTTTGGAATCCCCCACTTTCCTCTATTCCCCTTTGTCTAATCCTCTGAACTTCTGTTCTTTCCTGTCTGCTTATTGTGGGTTAGATTCCACATATCAGAGAAAACATTCACCCTTTGGGGCTTGGGGGTTGACTTATTTCACTTAGCATGATAGTCTCTGATCTATCTGTTTTCCTACAAATGTCATAAAGTCATTCTTCTTTATGGCTAAGCAGTATTCCATTATATACATATACATTATATTTTCTTTATCCATTCATCTGTTGAAGGGCATGTTGGCTCCATATCTTAGCTATTGTGTATTGTGCAGCTATAAACAATGATGTGGCTGCATCACTGTAGTATGCTGATTTTAAATCCTTTGGATATATACTGAAGAGGAAGATAACTGGATCAAATGATGGTTCCATTACTAGTTTTGAGGAAACTACATACTGCTTTCCAGAGTGGTTGCACTAATTTGCAGTCCCACCAGCACTTTATGATTGTACCCATTTCCCCACATCTGTACCAATATTTATTGTCACTTGTATTCTTTTTTTAATCAATTTTATTTTTTTAAATACATGACAGTGGAATGCATTACAATTCTTATTACACATATAGAGCACAATTTTTCATATCTTTGTATATAAAGTATGTTCATGCCAATTCATGTCTTTATACAAGTATTTTTTTGCATTATAATTCTTAATACACATATATACCACAATTTTTCATGTCTCTATTTATATATAAAGTATGTTGACACACATTTTGTATCTTCATACATATACTTTGGTTAATGATATCCATCACATTCCACCATCCTTGCTAATCCCCTGCCCCCTCCCCTTCCCTCCCACCCCTCTTCCCTATCTAGAATTCATCTAATCCTCCCATGCTCCCTTCCTACCCCACTATGAGTCAGCCTCCTTATACCAGAGAAAACATTCGGTCACTTTTATTCTTGATAATGGCTATTTTGATTGGAGTGAGAGGAAATCCCAGTGTAGTTTTTAATTTGCATTTCTCTAATTGCTAGAGATATTGGACATTTTTTCATATATTTTCCAACATATGCTTTTTAAAGACATGTCTCCATCACAGCATGAGACCATCTCATTCTTGTATGTAATATGTAGAAGAAGAAAAAATATACTGGATAACTTTATCTCAGATTGAATAATTTTCCCATTGGTACAAGTAATTTATAAGTGATGAATTGAAAATGTAACGAGAAATGGTTCCTCATTCTAAGTTATAGGTATAAGAAGAACTCAAGGGCTCCACTATCTGCCACTTACTTGTGTTCAGAGAACCTAAAACCTTCTGATGTTCACACTTGATACAAAGGAAGGAACAGCAAGAAATGTGCACAGATTTCTTCCTGGCTCTGGACACCTGCTGTTGAATGACTGAACCAAGCTTTGTCCTCACCTTGATTGCTGTCATTTGAGTTCCTCAAACTAAACACAATCTAGCTTAACTTTTAAGCTGTCTCATTTAGATAAAATACAATCAGTAAGGTAACATATAAAATTAAGCCTACCTGGTTTTTAAATAAATAAAAATAATCTTTTTTATTAAAAATAATTTTTAGTAACACACAAATCTTGAAACAAAAAAAGTTCAAAAATTACAAAGGTTATATAAAGAAAACCAAGACTTATCTTAATCCCAGGATGTTCCTGCTCTTTCCTTAGATGTAACTAAGCCTCTCTTCTATCTATCACAGGATATGATATTGGGAGTCTAGTGAACACTCTGTTCCTGGGAGAAGGTATATATTATTTCCAGATGCATGAAGACAGTCCTTAAGTAAATTGTGTAAGTATCATCATTCCCAACTTCTGGATAAGGGTCAAAATTCTAGGGCCTGAAACCCAGATGAACTATAATAGAAACAAAAATGAAGTGTAATTCATTGATGTGCCTGCTCCTGTGTTCTTTTTCTCCTCAATAAATTACACTACATTTCTGTTATTGTTCATCTGGGTTTTAGACCCTAGAACTTTGATCCTACGTTTTATTATTATTACTGTTAAAATAAGTTGGAATGATGATACTTACACAATTTATTGCAGGACCAACTCTCTTCATGAATCTGAAAACAGAAAAATATGCTCCATGGAATAGAGCATTTACTGGACTCACAATATCGCCTCCTGCCATCCAGTAAATCCTTTTCACATGAGGGGACAAGCTTATAAAGAACAGAATGCCACCTCTCCTTAGAGCTTTCATTGATTATTGCAGGGCTGTCTAGCACTATTCTGTATTTCCAAGACAATCTTCACATTCATAGTACTTTAAATTTTTTTTAAATATTTAATAACCAAATTAATCAGAAACTTTCTCAATAGAACGCTGTATATTGCTATACAGAACACAAACATGATTGACATATCTGGTAAAGTGATTTTTTTATAATAGAATCTTAAATTACATTGAATCCGCAGTAGTGGCCTTTGTTTTCTCTAAAACTAATCTCAACTGGATACTTTTCATGTGGGTTCGGCTGGAGTCTTTTCTTCTTAGTGGTAATGGAGCATGTGTTGATGAACTACCTTGGATGAACCACATAGACAAGGCAAGGTGAAGGAGCACCTCATCTCTCCCTCTTTAGAAAAACGTCTCTTTATTTTCTCAAAATTTCTAAGCATGGACTCTATTTTTCTCTGTTTATGGTGCTGCTTCTTTGAGTCCATGAACCATGGTGCATGTTGGCATGGCGGTGGCTGAAGCTCACTGTCATTGACCTTTCCTGAAGGGTTTTACCTATTATGAAGAAAGCATTATAGTCATTTTCTTCACAAGGGACCATTTGGTTTACGGAGAGACAGATCTTGGCATTTTTCACATGTGGAAAACTTGTGTAATTTAGAGAGTATCATCTTGAATGGTGGCCACCAGAGCAAGTCCCAAGAAATGTGGAGAAACCATTCTCCACAGCCACAGGAGGAGCACAGGTGTTGCTCCTCTGAGCTGGATCACATCCCGACTTGAGCCAGTCCCCTTTCTTCTCAGAGGGTTTCAGTTTCTGTTCATGGTATCAATATAAATGTTAAATGGATGAAAATACTCAAGGATGCCAGGCTTGACACTCAAAAGACACTCACTTTATGGTATTGCTATTAACGGTAATAAATATGCCAAATATATCCCACACCTAACTCACTTATCGTCCTCTTTTTCATCTGACTGTGGTGTTGCAAAACACCTATTGCCAAAGAATGAAATTTCTCCACTTGAAAGTTTCATGGCCATGGCAGCGAGTTTATTAGCTGTGCTGAGTGGTGAGTGCCACCAAGGATAGTTTCTAGTTCATGACATCATGTCAAGAACCCAGAATGCAGCTGGCAAAGTGTCAGTGTCAGAGTCAGTAAAACACTCCACGTTCCCCATGCCATGCAACAGGAAGGCCAGGAGTCTGGAAGTGGGGGTGCAGGAAGTCTTTGCTTCTGGCCTCTTTTTTGAATCCCAGTAGTGCCTCATTGTGGGATTATACTCCAATCTTCATGTGGCGTTCCTGTGGGCTGCCTGCCACTGTGTCCACATCTCCCCTTTTAATGAGGACAATAGTCATATTGGATTAGGGGCCCAGCATATGTCAGGACAAACTTATCTTTGTTTATTTATTTAAATATGTATTATTATATATATATTATTAAATATATATATATATATATAATTTATTTATTTAAATACATATATATATTTATATATATGTATATATATATATATATATATATATATATATATATATATATATATATATATTAGTTGTAATTGGACACAATGCCTTTATTTATTTATCTTTATGTGGTGCTGAGGATCAAACCCAGTGCCTCACATGTGCTAGGTGAGCACTCTACCACTGAGCCATTACCCTAGCCATTTAATTTAAATAATAACATATGCAATGGCCTTAAAAGCCACAACCTGAAATACTGGGGGTTAGGACTTCAAAATGGATATTTTTGTGGAATACAATTCAACTCATCATATGTAGGAAACCAATGCTGTATTGCAGTCAGTTGATATGGAACATAATCTCAATAAACAACCTCTAAAGTGTTTGCAAAAACTATTAGTATATTTTTAAACTATCAATAAAAATTCCAAACACCCTATTATCCTGCATTATTTTTAATTGTGTGTGTATGTTTACACATAGACATTATATCTATATCTATATAGATATAAATAGATGGGTAGAGATCTGCCCAGTGGGTTTACCTCAATGTGTGGATTTTCTCTCCAAGAAAAGAGGAGGGAAGACACAGAAATTGCATCCCAGTCTGAGGACAGACTAATTATCAATGTGTTATTCTGTTTAGAATGGGTATGTAGCTGGGTATTTAGGTTTCTCCTGTTAAATCAGAGTGTGGGTGTTTCGAAACTCTATTGTGTTCACATCTGTTCATAATCCAACGGTGAAACACTCCAAAAACTATCTTGTATGTTGTTTCTTCTAATCAGTTTTATTAATTGTTTCCTATTTTCAATAGAATAATTGCCATTGCTTTTCATGCAATTCTTTTCTTTTTTGGTCTTCTTGCTTTTTCCTTTTTTCAATGTTTTGGAGTATTTTTGGCTAGTGATTGAATACAAATCAACTTTGCCATTGTTTAGCTATTATCATGCTTACTAATTTTTTTTTCAGGGAATGAACTTAAATATTGAGAAGTCTGGGAGTGCCAGACTTCTGGTTTTGTTAGAGATTATCAGCAACAGAAAACATATATATTTACATTTATTATATGCCAGCACTGTTCTAAGCACTTTGGATATATCATTATACTTGGATCCTCACAATAACTCTATGTGGAATACAATTCAACTCATAATATGTAGGAAATCAGTGCTTCATTGCAGTCAGTTGATATGAGACATAATCTCAATAATACAACCTCTAAAGTATTTGCAAAAACTGCTACTAAAATTGCATCAGTGATTTTAGAGGTGAGGAAGTCAAGTCACAGAATTTTATTGTATGCTAATTATAGTTTACTTGCAAATGGTAATGTATTTTATAAGCACTAGAAAGCCAGAATATGTTCATATCCTAATTTCAGATGAGATCTTAAATTTCACCAAACCTATTAATAAGGGTTTTGAAATTTTTTTCAGTAAAAGTGATTTTGGTAAATGTTTTAAGCTTTGCTGACCAACAAATGAACTCTGTCATTGGAAATATGAAAATTAATGGATATAACTAGGTTCCAATAAAGTTTTATTTACATGAGAAGAAATGCCTAGATTTGCCCCATAGGTCATAGTTTACTCATTTCTAATCAGAATATTTTTTTAAAAAATCTATCATTTTTATTTGAAAGTAAGCTTACTGATATCTTTGTTTCTTTGATACATAGATATATTTTCCATGGAGAATATTTGAGAAGCCTTTATAAGGAAGTGCCTTGCCTTCAAAATAAAAGATTTGCCTCAACCTTTGAGTCTAATGATCTTGGTTAATGTATTTTTAAATCCAGAAAGAAAATGGTGTTTGAAAAATAAGTGCAGTGTTTTCTCAATTCAAGATGCATGTTTTTAATGCATCAGTCTCTGTGAAATCAGAATGAGTCCCTGCAGTCTATAGAATTTTATATGTGAAGGAATACAAAATTAGTTTCTTTTGCCATGCTCTATTTCCAATATTTTTTAGTCTTAAACCTTCAGAAATACTCCTAGAGTTGAAAAAGTCATATTCATTACTTATTTCAGGCAGGGAGATTGTACACACCATAAAAAAAAAAATGATTGAAAATGATGTTTAGGATTTCAGCTGGTGTTAGCAAATTTGGGGTGGGGTTTAAAAAGTGGGGATTATCTCTGGATTGACTGTTGTTGGGAAATGTGGCATATTCTAAGACTGGGTTTCTTAAGAAATGATAATCATGATATGGAGGCGGCTAGAGGTCAGACTAAGTTCAGGTGGTGAAGGAGCAATAGTCACTCATGTTATCTAGTATAGGGCAATATTTGGTCAGTTTTGTGTCTTGGACTATATTTGTGTTTTTCTGTCCTCAGACATGATTGCAGAGGGGTCACAACATGACCTTGTTTGACACCAATCTTCAACAAACAGAGGTCAGGAAGACCTCTCTGTGAGCACTGGAGCATCAGAGCAGCCTCTGTGCACCAAAGAGTAGTTTCTTCATGTCCAAGTAATGTCGCATTGATCAACTTAATCATGTTCCTGAAAACTATTAGTTGATGTAGAAGAACTCTATTTATAATTCATATTCTTGAAATTTAGGGTTACCTGGGGTAATTTTTTTTTGTGTATATGGTGCTGGTGATTGAACCAGGAGCACTCCCACCAAGCAACATCCTAAGCCCATTTTATTTTCTTCTATAAATTTTGAGACATGGTTATGTTATGTTGCAGAGGATAGCCTCAAACTTGTGATCCTTCTGTCTCAGCTTCCAGATAGCTGGGATTGCAGGCATATGCCACTAGTCCTGGCTGGAGTAATTAACTTTGACCTTCCGTGCCTGGCACAGTGCCCTAGATGAAGCAGGAATTCCATCAACAATACCTGAGTGAATTAATTATATCCATAAGTTAGAGAGTATTTTCATGAATATCAATGCCTGAATTCTAATAAAAATGTGTAGAAAGTGAGCCACACATCAATGTCTCTATCACAGTTGGATGTGTGGAGCTTTTAAACATTAGCCTGATGAAATTCTTTTTTAAAAATATTTTTCTAAATTTTGATTTGTTATATATGATAACAGAATTCATATTACACATATAGAGCATGATTTTTCATATCTCTGGTTATACTAAGTAGAGTCACATTCATCACATTCTTCCTGTCCTCTTACATGTACTTAGGGTAATGATGACCATTGTATTCCACTATCTTTCCTACCCCTATACCCCCTCTTTTCCTCTCCCTCTTCTTTTCCCCTTTGCCCTCTCTAGAGTTCATTTAATCCTCCCATCCCCACCTCTCACAGCAGATTATGGATCAGCATCCTTAAGTCAGAGAAATCATTCTGCATTTGGGTTTTTTGGGAAATTAGTATTATATTTTCTAGCTTCATCCATTTACCTGAAAATGCCATGATTTTATTCTCTTTTAATGCTGAGTAATATTCCATTGTGTATATATGCCACATTTTCTTTATCCATTCATCTACTGAAGGGCATATAGGTTGGTTCCATAGTTTATCTATTGTGAATTGTGCTGCTATAAACATTGATGTGGCTGTGTCCCTGTTGTGTGCTGTTTTTAAGTCCTTTGGGTATAGACTGGGGAGGGGGATAGCTGGGTCAAACATCCAACTTGTGAATGACTAAGTATTTTATTGTGATCTCCATCTCAGATTCATATTATAAGGCTCTAAAATATTCATTTCAATGCTTGGCAAGGTAGGTGAAAGAGCAAGTCAGAAGAGACCTAACAAGGCACATGGGACCACAGACAGTGTAGATCCTCCCCTAGCAGTGGGCTTGCTGAGGTCCTGTACATTCCCTGACTCATAATTTATGGTTAAGTGTTCCCTTCTTTCCCAACAGTTCTTAAAATGTCATCGTTTTCACAGCAACAACATTTTCATGAAGAAAATGAGAAGAAACTTGTTCCTGAAAGTGTCATTTTTTAACACTTATCCAGAGCAGAGAGTTGTAAAAATGCATTTCCTTACATAAGTGGGGAATCAGGGAATGATTTAAGCAACAAGTTTTCTGAAAAATTGTCTAGAAAGTACATTGCATATCTTGTTAGGATGGAGTTCAGTTCTAATTTATTGGACCTCTAAAACACTCCTTATTAAACTGTCACTCAGAGCTACACAAGTAGAAAAAGCTATTACTGATTTAATTAGGTCTGTGGGGTTTTGTGGTTTAAGAGTGACAGTTGCCTACACGTGGACAAGCATGCATATTATTGGTGCTTTAGCTTTATTAAACATAAAGATGTTGGCTGCTGAAGGCTGAATATTTTCCCTTCCATGATTGTAGTTATAGTTTACAGCTGATGCCTTTCAGTTGTGGGACCTGGTTCCCATATTTAACTATGCCATGTGGTGCAAAGAAGAGACTGGAAAATAATTACCAAAAATATTAGAAGAAGACAGACATTTTTTGAGAATAATGAAGTAAAGCCGAAGTACGGAGCTCTGTTTCCAAAATCAAGCTTCTTATTAGATTGTAAGTTCCTTCTGGGTGGATATGTATTGACCCTCAAATCCTAACAGCATTTCTCACACATCATTAGGTACCCAACTGAATGTAACTGTATAGTCTCCCAAGAAGTTTATTTCAAAGCAATAAACATACATTTTTTTTTAAATGTGACAATACATATCAGCTAATTCAATTCCAAATTTCTTCTATGGGCTCCAAGTTAGGACCAATTCCTGTGAAATTCCAAGTTGTAATAAAATAGAAAATTTAGGATTATGATCAATTATAAGACACCTACCCTTGCTACTTTCACTCTGGTCAAGATACCCTTTCCCCATAGATATATGTCATTGAGAGATGGCTAGGAAGGTATGTTCTAATGGAATCTAGAGGTTTGCAATTTAGCCAAGCCTATGCCTGCTCCACCCCAAAGTGACAGCTGGGCACACCCCTCTAGGATATAAGGGTGGAATGGACTTCTGTTCTGAGCACAGAAATACCTAAGAGTTGTTCTAGAGAGCTTGTTCCACGGAATCACTGGTTAAGGACTGAAGATCTCTTGACATATATCAATGATATATCTCTAGACATATCCTTATATGGTCTATAAACTCTTATAAATCTCTTTGCTTAACACTTTATCCATTTAAACTTCACTTATTAATCTATGAATTCAGTAATCTATCTTGATAAACAAAATCTTATAGCAAATTACATCATTCTAAATGGAAACCTGTTGGATGCAGCCCCTTTGAAATCAAGTGAAAGAATGAGGACTATCATCCTTCCTGTACAACAATATGTTCGAGGTCCTGGCCAGTGTATAAATAAATAAATAAGCAAAAAAAAAAAAAAAAAAAAAACACACACACACACACAGAAGACAAGAATAGAAGAAATGTACTAATTTTATAATAATTATTGCATTAGGAAACCCCAAATTATTGAAAGTTGGATTCTCAGAAATAATAAAGGAAATGTCAGTAAGGTAGCTGGACAGAAGTCCAGGGATTAAAAAAACAATGGCCTGCTATACCACAGCAGTGAACAAACTAAATATGGAGATAAGGCATAGTCCAGTCATGCAGGTGAGCAAGAGTTAAGTGTCTAGAAATGAGTGTGTCAAAGAGGCATGAGACCTGCTAGGCGGAGTAAGTCAATCTCCAAAAACCAAAGGCCAAATGTTCTCTCTGACAAGTGGATGCTGATCCATGAAGGGAGGAGGGGCAGGGAGAAAATGAAGGAACATTAATTGGGCAAAGGAGAGGATGGGCTGGGGAGGGAATATGGGGGCAGGAAAGATGGTGGAATGAGATGGACATCATTACCCTAGGTACACGTATGACTGTACGTATAGTGTGATGCTACATCATGTACCAGAGAAATGAAAATCTATGCTGCAATTGTGTACAGTGAATCAAAATGCATTCTGTCATATACCTAATTAAAATAAATAAATAAATAAATTTAAAAAAATAATAAAAAAGAGGCATGAGACCACAGACCATTGCCTAAATATATGTAAAGGCATAGATACCTGCAATGTCCAGGTAGAAAAATTAGTATTCTGGTGACTTCAGTTCTGCCATGTTAAGATATTGAGTCAATACAGTTATTGTCACATCTTGATGCAAATTTTCCTAAAACATGAAAAAAAATGCTAAAAGAATTGGTGAACTAGTAAAAGTGAAAATAAAAGAATTAGTAAAGTGAAAGAATAGCCAGGACTCTTTGGAAGATGAAAAGTGAGAGGATTCATCCTCCCAGATGTCCAGATTTATTCTAAGACCACCAGGAATGAGCAGGCAGGGGATTGTCATGGACACAGAATCTGACAAATTGGGATACAGAAGCAGATACATGTAGGAAACTTTGGCCAATTCTGTGGTGTCATCAGATTGATGAGAGCCGGAGGCAGTGTTCAACAAAGGAAGTGGAAAAGTAGTTATCAATTTGACTGTTGAATCAGGATTGTTTTAACCACCATGTTAAAATAAATGACTCCAAATATACTAAGGACTTCAGTGTCCAAAGCAAAATATCAAAATTCTTATGAGGAAATAAGAATGACAAGTTTCTAAACCTCCGTCACAGATGGGGATACAAGGGGATTTGTTCATAAAAATTGACATAACTTATTAAAATCAAAAGCTTTTATGTGAGAGACTGAGGTAAGATATTCTTGATACATATAACTGATAAATGATTGTTATGAGAACATATTACAAACAAAAATTCTATAAATTAATAAGTAAAACACAAACATTTCAGTTGAAAAATGAACAATAGGCAATTTCAGTGACATAGCAACATTGTTTCCATTAAATCTAGGGAAGGTGGTTCAATGTCCTTATCAATTGGAGAACTACAAAATGAAACGAGTTACAATGTTATACCTTAATAGAAAATTTGAAAAATGGGACACTACCAAGAACTGCAGAGGATAATGGCCCATAGAACTGCCATCACATTGAAGGCAGAAATGCAATTTAGCATTACTTTGTGGAATAGAACATTGTTTACCTCATGATCCAATTAATTAACCTAAAGTATACCCTGTGATTCAATATGGAGTTGACTATAGCAATATGATGATTATGAATACTTGCAAAGATACAAATGCCACCAATGAGAAAGTAAAAAATAAATCTATATAGCCACATAATAAATGTTATGCAGACATTAGAGCAATATGTAATTTATAAGATGAACATTTCATTATAATAGTTAATGCAAAACAAGTTCCAGAACATTGCATACATCAAATACCCTGTTCCTATAGTAGGAAACCTAAAATTAAAATCAATGTGTGAATATGTGTCCATGTACATAGGATGAATACACAAATGCTTTTTTAGGAATGCCACTGTAGGCAGAAAATGCCGTCACACACTGAATACTGATGTTTTGGTCAATAATGGATTGCATTGATAACAGCGATCCCTTCAGGGAACAATGGATCTGAGGATTCTTATAGTCTAGTGAATGAATAATGGCCAGGAAGAGGCCAGAGAAAAGGAAACTGTAGAAGAACCCCCAGGAAAGTTCAGACTGAATGGGTGAGCAGAATTTTTTGCAGACCTCAACAAGCTTTTGTAAAATGTTTAAAAACATGGACCACAACACAGAAAGATGCTCATCAATAGAGAGCAATACCTGGTGCATTGCCTACAAATCTAAGACAAAAGGAGAAATGAACCATGGACACATTCTGGAAAGAGCGCCACCTGCTGAAGCAGGACCTGGGGACTGAGGTCCTTCAGGAGGTGGCCAGAAGGTCTTGCCATTGTAGGGGATGACAGCTCCAGGCAAGTCACTGTCCTGAAGACTTGGATGGGACGAGAAGGGGAGGTGGAAGACAGTGATACCAATGGTCCTGATCCAAAGAAGATGTGTGTGTTTGTGTCTTAGTATTTAACCAAACATTTAGAAAGTAAAAGAAAAATTAAATTAGAGAAAATCTTAGAAGATACAAATATAAAGAGAAAATATTTTTGTGTACCTGGTAACAGAGTGCTTATTTTTTAACTGTTATTAGGAAAAAGCCAAAATTTAAAAAAAATAAACAGTTTATGAAGTATAAATGTTGCAGTAAGCTCAAGTTAATTTCATATTGAATACATAATGAAAATTAAGTTTCTTGCTATCTCCAGCAGGGCACACAGCATCATGCTCACTCTCTGTCCTCTCACCTACTCACCCAGAGCAGCTTCCAGGCCTGCACGCTTTACTTATGCTAAGTGTCATACATGCTAAGTGTCATATATAGTGTGACATCTTTGACATTTTATACCATATTTTTAGTACAGTATCTATATTTAGATATACAAATACTTACCATCGTGTTACAATCACCCATGGTATTTAGTACAGTGATATGCAGTACAGGATGGTAGCCCTGGAGCACAAACTGTATCATACAGCTCATATTTACAGTGGGCCACACTATCCAGGTTTGTATAAGTACACACTATGATGTTTGTACCACAACCAAGTCACTTAACATTGCAGTTTTTTAAATTTATTTTTTAATCTAATTTGTTACATATGACAGAAGAATGTATTACAATTTACATATAGAGCATTACATATAGAAGAGCATTCACATATAGAATGCATTACACTTCACATATTATACATATAGAGCACAATTTTTCATATCTCTGGTTGTATACAAAGTATATTCACACCATTTGTGTCTTCATAAATGTACTTTGGATAATAATGTCCATCACATTCCACCATCTTTTCTACCCCTATGTCCCTTCCCTTCCCCTCGTGCCCTTTGCCCTATCTAGAGTTTGTCTAATCCTTCCATGATCCCCCTCCCAAACCCACTATGAATCAGCCTCCTTATATCAGAGAAAACATGCAGCATTTGGTTTTTTGGGATTGCTTAAGTGCACTTAGCATTATATTCACCAGCTCCATCCATTTACCTTCAAATATCATGATTTATTCTCTATTTATGCTGAACAGTATTCCATTGTATGTATGTATGTGTGTGTGTGTGTATATATATATGTGTGTGTGTGTGTGTGTGTGTGTGTGTGTGTGTGTGTGTGTATATATATATATATATATATATATATATATATATATATCATATTTTCTTTAGCAATCCATCTACTGAAGGACATCTAGGTTGGTTGCACATTTTAGCAACTCCATCCATTTACAGTTTAGCTATTGTGAATTTTGCGGCTATAAACATTGATATAGCTGTGTCCCTGTAGTATGCTTTTTAAAAGTCCTTTGGGTATAGACCAAGGAATGGAATAGCTGGGTCAAATGGTGGTTTCATTCCCAGTTTTCCAAGGCTTATCCATACTGCTTTCCATATTGACTGCACCAATTTGCAGTCCCACCAGCAATGTATGAGCGTACCTTTCCCCCCACATCCTCACCAACACTTATTGTTATTTGTCTTCATAATAGCTACCGTTCTGCCTGGAGTGAGATGAAATCTTAGAATACTTTTGATTTGCATTTCTGTAATTGCTAGAGATGTTGAACATTTTTTCATATATTTGTTGATTGATTGTATATTATCTTCTGAGAAGTGTCTGTTCAGTTCCTTGGCCCATTTATTGATTGGGTTACTTATTTTTCTGGGGTACAGCTTTTTGAGTTCTTTATATATCCTAGAGATTAGTGCTCTATCTGATGTGCGAGTGGTAAAAATTTGCTCCCAAGATGTAGGCTCTCTATTCACCTCACAGATTGTTGCTTTTTTGCTAAGATGAAACTTTTTAGTTTGAATCCACCCCATTTGTTGATTCTTTATTTTAATTATTGCACTATAGGAATTAAGGAAATTGGGGCCTAATCTGACATGATGGAGATTTGGGCTGACTTTTTCTTCTATTAGATGCAGGGTCTCTGGTTTAATTCCTAGCTCCTTGATCCACTTTGTGTTGAGTTTTGTGCATGGTGAGAGATAGGGGTTTATTTCATTTTGTTGCATATGGATTTCCAGTTTTCCCAGCACCATTTGTTGAAGAGGCTATCTTTTCTCCAATGTAAGTTTTAGGGGCCTTTTTCTAATATAAGATAACTGTAACTATGTGGTTTAGTTTCAGCGTCCTCTATTCTGTACCATTGGTCTACCAGTCTATTTTGGTGCCAATACTATGCTGTTTTTGTTACTATTGCTCTGTAGTATAGTTTAAAGTCTGGTATAGTGATGTCACCTGCTTCACTCTTCTTGCTAAAGATTGCTTTAGCTATTCTGGGTCTCTTACTTTTCCAGATGAATTTCATGATTGCTTTTTCTATTTCTATGAGGAATGTCATTGAGATTTTGGTTGGAATTGCATTAAATATGTATAGTGCTTTTGGTACTATGGTCATTTTGACAATATTAATTCTGTCTATCCCAGAACAAGGGAGATCTTTCCATCTTTGAAGGTCTTCTTTAATTTCTTTCTTTAGTATTCTGTAATTTTCATTGTAGAGGCCTTTCACCTCTTTTGTTAGGTTCATTCCCAAGTACTTTATTTTATTTTATTTTTGTTTGTTTTTTTCTTGAGGCTATTGAAAACAAGTTTTCCTTGTTTACCTTTCAGAGGATTTGTCACTGATATACAGAAATGCCTTTGATTTATGGGTGTTGATTTTATATCCTGCTACTTTGCTGAATTTATTTACTAATTGTAGAAGCTTTCTGGTGGAATTTTTTGGGTCTTATAGGTGTAGAATCATACCTGCAGTAAATAGTGCTAATTTGAGATTTTGATATATTTTATCAGTGTTTTCATTTACCTCTAAGAATTTTTGAATCTTTCCTTGATGTCTTTTGCAATCCATTGTTAATTCAGAAGCATATTATTTAGTCTCCAGGTGTTGGAGTAGTTTTTATTTTATCATTGATTTCTTATTTCATTTCATTATGATCTGAAATGCAAGGTATTATCTCTAC
Source organism: Marmota flaviventris (assembly GCF_047511675.1). Classification (NCBI taxonomy): domain Eukaryota; kingdom Metazoa; phylum Chordata; class Mammalia; order Rodentia; family Sciuridae; genus Marmota; species Marmota flaviventris. The sequence goes on along the minus strand of NC_092509.1, from coordinate 15,696,562 downwards.
TTTTTTTGTATTTGCTAAGAGTTGCTTTGTGACATAATATATGGTCTGTTTTAGAGAAGGATCCATGTACTGCTGAGAAGAAAATGTATTCACTCATTGATGGATGAAACTTTCTATATATGTCAGTTAAGTCTGAGATATTGATTATATTATTGAATTCTATAGTTTCTTTGTTCATCTTTTGTTTGAAAGATCTATCCAGTGGTGAAAGAGGTGTGTTATAATCATCCAAAATTATTTTGTTGTGGTCAATTTGACTCTTGCACTTGAGAAGAATTTGTTTGATGCACATAGATGCTCCATTGTTTGGGGCATATATATTTATAATTGTTATGTTTTGTTGGTGTATGGTTCCTTTGAGCAGTATGTAGTGTCCTTCTTTATCCTTTTTGATTGACTTTAGTTTGAAGTCCACTTTGATATGAGAATGGAAACCCCTGCTTGCTTCCACAGTCCATGTGAGTGGTATGATTTTTCCCAAACTTTCACCTTCAATATGTGGACATCTTTTCCTATGAGATGAGTCTCCTGGAAGCAGCATATTGTTGTTGTTATTATTATTGTTATTGTTTAGTCCAATCTGCTAATCTATTTGCCATTAACATTCAGGGTTATTATTGAGACATGATTTGTATCCCCAGCCATTTTTGTTATTTAACTTAACTTGGTTTCTCCTTTGATTAGTTTTTCCTTTAGTGTAATACCTCCCTCTACTGATTTTCATTGTTGTTTTTCATTTCCTCTTCATGGAATATTTTGCCAAGGATTTGCATGTTTTCTAGCTTTAGATTCTTTTAAGTTTTGTTTATCATGGAAGGTTTTTATATCATCATCAAATCTAAAGCTTAATTTTTCTGGATACAAGATTCTTGGTTGGGCATCCATTTTCTTTCGGAGCTTCATATATGTTGTTCCAAGATCTTCTAACTTTTATGGTCTGGTTTGAAAAATCTGCACATAACCTAATTGGATTCCCCCTTTATGTAATATGATTCCTTTCTCTCATGACTTTTAATTTTCTGTCCTTATTCTGTATGTTAGACATTTTCATAATTTGTCTTATTGTAGATCTGTTGTGATTTTATACATTTGACATCCTGTAAGCCTCTTGAATTTAGTTTTCCAATTTATTCTAAATGTTTGGAAAATTTTCTGATTTTTTTTATTGACTAGATTGTTCATTCTTTGGTTTGGAATGCCTTCCCCTCCCCAGTAACTCTTAAATTCGGTCTTTTTATGCTATCTCATATTTCTTGAAGGTTCTGGTCATGGTTTCTTACCATCTTCACTGTGTGGTCAACATGCTTTTCAAGATTATGTATTTTGTCTTCATTGTCTGAGGTCCTGTCTTCCAAGTGGTTAAGTCTGTTGGTGATACTTTCATTTGAACTTTTAATTTGGTTTATTGTTTATTTCATTTCAAGGATTGCCTTTTGGGTTTTTTTTTAGAACCTCTATTTCTCTATTGAAGTAATATTTTGCTTCCTGTATTTATTTATCTAGCTCTTTGCGAAAATGATCTTTTACTGCCTGTATTTGCTCTCTTATATCACCTTTAATTCACAGAACATTTTAATTATGTACATCGTGAACTCCTTCTCTGTTACTTCATCTGCTGTGCTGGCCATGGATTCTAATAATGTGGTATCTTGACTTGTTTGCGGCACTTTCCTCCTTTGTCTTTTCATGTTGCTTGTGTGTCTTCCCTCTTAGCACTGTGGATCTGAGGCATTACCACTTTTACCTTATAGGCTTGTAGTGGCCCTGTAGGGTTCCATTACCTCTCCTTTGAGAGGAAGGACTATGTTAACAGATTCCAATATAAACAGTATTCAAACTTAAAAACAAATAGTTGCTATTATGATGTTTACAGTTTGGTCACAATGTGCAGAAATGATGAATTCAATTATTAACTACAATATAATCAGTAGGTTTGTAAAAGGGTTTACAGTTTCTGATGGTGGACAAAGAACCAGGGGTGAGGTGTAGGATGATATGCTGGGGAGGTAGGAGGTGAGGATATAGAGTTATTATGTCTTAGGAAGTGTGAAAGAGGATGTAATTTTGGGTTGACAAGTAAGTGGGAAGACAGTAGAATACATAAAACAAACACACATATATTTTAATAAAAATAAAAAATGTTAAAATAGTAAAAATTGGAGGACAAAGAAAGAATATACAACACAACTGTAATATATTACTCAGATGTCTGAGTCCTCAAAATCCTAACTCATGCGAAGTAATTGGTTTCACATATGTTGCGAATGTGAGGGCAGGAGAATAGGGAAGGAGGAGTAAAAAATATCTTGAAGGAAGAAACAAAGAATGTTTTGGTTGGAGATCAGTATCTTTCCTGCTTCCCTTCTCATTCAATAGGTGGGGTTGCCTGCTGTTAGTTGGTATTTATGCCCTCAGGTTGGTGAAGGTAACCAGGGTGTCACTGTGCTGGGTTAGTAGCTGCTGGGGAGAGGGGGGAGTTAGAAACTGAGTACCTGACCAGCTGGAGTTCCAAACTGGGAGTTACCCCCACTGAAGATGGTGATGAAGGTGACCTAGGATGGAGGCAGCTGCTTTCATTTTTATGTTGGACAAGGACAGTGTATTCAGAAACAGCTCTGTGGTGTGCAGTGTGTGGTTTCAGCTGTCTTCAGAGCCTGTGTGAAGTTCCCAGGTACAGGCAGGCTACCAAGCATAGGGGACTATCTATGTTGCTGCAGAGTCCCAAGATGGAGGTGACTGGTGGAACCCCACATTGATATATGGGGGTCCACATGGGAGTGGTGGCCAGATTTCCTGCTTGTGGGTAGCTGCTGGGTGTTCTGTGTGGGAGTGGCATCGAGGATATCTGCTCAGATGGGTGGCTGAAAGTTTTGCATGATTGCTGATGCCAATGGTCCCGCTTGGGCACCTGATAGTCCTACACTGATGAGTAGTTATGAGACCTACTCTGACACTGAAGCCTGGAGCCCTGCACGGGCATGGTGGCCATGATTTCTGTGTGTGAGCAGGAATATTGCTCGAACAGAAGCAGTATTCTCCCTACTTGAATCCCAGGTCACTGAGTGACACAGAATGCTGCCTCCCTATGGCCTGCCATCTTGGATTGCCCCTTAAGATTACATTTTTCATGACATATTTCCATAGTAGAATGGTGCAGGACTGCATATCAAATTGAAATCAGGGGAAAAAATAACTTGATATTCAGGGTTCAAAAGCTAGTTCAGTAGGGGTAAGGCAAGTAGAGAGATGGAGGCTTAGATATATGTTATTGTTATGGTTTCATAATGATTAAAATCAATTTAAATATATTCAATATACAATGGCACAGAGTAAACATGCCCATTCAGAAAGGGAGGTATAATAGGGAAGACGAAGAAGGGGCAATTGCAAAACCAGCTGAAACAGATGAGCAAACAAGTCTTATGGCTCCATGATATTACCCTTTGGAGCACATGGAAGTGAGATGTGATCTCTGAAGATCTTTGGCAGGTCTGCCCCTTTGTCCTTGCCAGTTGCAGCACTCATGGCCTTTCTCTTGGCCGAGCTCTTTCTGCATCCAACAGCTTTGCTTGGCAGACAGTTCATGTGACTGGCATCTCTTAATTCCAGTTGCCTCCATTCCAACTTTAGATTTACCTTCACAACTTCATGAATTTTTCTCTTAGGGGCAGCCTTCAGGCATTCCAACCCTACTATACTTTTCCAGCTTCCCAGGCTTTGTTTTGAAATTTCATTGGAAGCATCCGTGTCTCCTTAACTCCAGCACCACGCATTCCTGCAGAACCAGCATCATGTGGACAATGCCAAGGTCAACTGCCAGCGTAAGCAGTAACTAGGTCCCTTGGGACCACAGATGCAATACCTTTTGAGTGTCTGTGCAGCTGAGCGTGGTGAGTCAAAACCTGGGAAACATCTCTCTAGGCACTCCAGTGTGAGCAGTGTGCCCCTGTGGTCTCTTATCAAAACAATTTTTAATTTTACATCTTTGAGATTGAGGTTGATATAGTTTTGCCAATTCCTGAGAAACCCTCAAGGCATCTTTTCTATTGTCTCTGTGCAAATTTCTTAGCATCTCTTTAGGCATTATATTCTCTTCAATAATCACAATTTCTTTGGCTCCAGTTTTACCTGCAATCATTTGGACAACTTGCATTTTTTAAAAATCTTTCTTCTCTGCTTGCTCTTCCCAATTTTCACAGTAAACCTTTCTAAAAGCTAATAGCAATATCCATGCCAAAAATTGAATATTGTCTTTCCTTGAAATTTCCTCTACTAGATTAAATAGTTCATCACCTTTAAATGTGATCTCACATAGTCTCAGGACATGGATACAACGTAGACAAGTTCTTTGCCAGAATATAACACAAATAGTCTCTATCCCAATTCCCATTAGAATCCTTATTCCCCTTTTAGAGCTTATGACCCCAGTCTTTACAGTCTGCAGTCCTACCAGCATTCTGGTCTTCTGAGCTTCCATCAGCATCACCTATTAATCTTCACTTATGGTATTCTGAGGGTTCCCTTGCTTGCATCTCTAAAGTCTTCCAGACTCCTCCCTCAAATCAGTTCCAAAAGTTTATGAACCATGTTTTTAAGTTAGTCACAGCAATGTTTCTACTTCTTGGTATCAATTTCTGTGTTAGTCAACTTTTTATCACGATAACCAAAGTACCTGAAAAAAAAAAAAAAAACTTAGAGGAGGAAAAATTTATTTTTTGGCTCATGGATTCAGAAGTTTCAGTTGTTGGTGGGCCAACTGCATTGTCTGGGCCTAAGGTGAGGTGCAGCATCATGGCAGAAGGGTGTGGTAAAGGAAAGCTGCTCATCTTATGACAAGGAAGATTGAGAGTGAGAGAGGGGAAGTTGGTGAGAATATGCAGTTTCCAAAGGCGTGTCCCCTAATGACTCATTCCCTTCAACCAGGTCTCTCCCAGAGTCTCCACCATTTCTCGTAGTTCATTCAGTTTTCAATGAATAAATCTTCTAATGGAGTCAGAATGCTCATGATCCCAAAAGCCGTATCTCTGGACACTGCTACATTGAGGACCAAGATTTTGAGGACACATGAACCTTTGGGGGACATTCCAGGTCCAAAACACAACAATGGATTAGCATATTGACCATCAAGAAGATGTTTGCTTAATGTGTCTATATTAAAATTAATACATTTTGTCTATTCAAGTTAATCTTTTAAAAAGATAAAAAGATGAACAAACAAAATATGTACAGTCTCAGTTCTTCTTTTTCCATAAATTAAAGCAAATGTAGATTGGTGGTTAACTCTGGGTGTGAGGGAGGAAAACAAGATGGAAAATTTAGACCTGAAAATAATATTCTATGTAGTAAGTTTGTAGGTTGATATGTGGCTGCTCTTTTAAAATTATTGTTGTATATAATATTTCACATGCATTTTGTATTAATATGTAAGTATACTGGGACAGACCTCCTGGGATCATCAATTTCCAACATAATACCTTCTAGTTTTGTGAGATATAGACTTGAAACTGAAAATTTATTACACATAAATTAGAATAAGTTCTGCTACATAGTAAGTACCCAATAAATGTCAGAAAACAAACATCCATTTAATAGCCAAGCAATATTTGGAAGCCAGTATGCCCATCTTTCTCTGATAAAAGGTTTGGCATTTCCCCAATTGAAATACCATCTTCTTCTTTCATAGTTAATGTTTGGAACAGGATAAGAACTCAAATTATTTTATTTAAAATCATAATAATTTTACTATAAAATTTATAGAAAGGAGCTTACTGTTAAAAACTTGGTGGTAGATAATGGCCTAAAAGAAAGTTAAATCTAGAATATAGGACATGTGGTCTCTGTCTTTCTTTTGCGTCCATTTAGCTTGTGACCGTGTCTATCTATGCAGGCTTCAAAGAGTGTTTTGTGTTGGATCAGAATATACCTTAAACATGTTTGTAGCTCTAGAATTATGTTGCATCTTTAATTTCTTTTCCCCTCCTCCCACCTATATTTTGTAAGACTTTCACAACAGAGTAGGTGGAGTGGCGGGTATATCTATGTTCTTTTTTCCAAGATAAATTTTGCTTCATATTAGCCTATTTTATATTTTATTTACTTCATTGTTGCTTTGTTTTCTTGTCAATTTTCATTTTTTATGTGTTAACATAAAATCATTTGTTTCCTTTATCTACATTTCTTCTTAGAGAAAACTTGTTTCTTCAGTTGAGAAGAACTGAAGCTTTTAAAAACAATGCAACAGCAGAATCATAGTCTTTTGTAGAGATTATAAGATACTTTTGATCTGCTTTATCTCCCAGGGAATTCAAAGTATATTATGCTGCACATCTTTAAATTGTTGAAAATATTTTACTAACTAGTTAGAATCCATGTAGCTTAAAACTAGAGAATCTTAGACTAAATGGAGCTTAGATCTCTATTATTACTTGACAAGTACTGGCTTGACTAACAGCAATGAATGAAGTCAATGGATAAAACTGGCTACTACCAATTTTGATACCAATAGAATGGAAGTAGGTATAAGAGGTAAAATTTCTAAACCCTGACAGCTACCTTGCAGGTTATTAAAATTTTCAGTAGGTTTTGGATGTTGTTTTTAATACACAACAGATGAGCACTTTTTTCCTTTCTGAAAAGAGAAGAAGAGGTCCTAAATAATATGTTGGGGAAGGGACAAAACAAACAAACAAACAAAATGCATTTTTTGGATTTTGCATTTGTGTAGGGATAGTTTTAGAACAAGGAATTAGGTAAATAGTTAATGGGGTTAAAATAACTACCATGTTAATGAACAAGTTTTAAAACACTGAGACCCTAAGTTAAGTAACACTATTAACAATAAATATTAATAAATAATAAATACCCATACAAATACCATTTTAATGGACTTCACATTAGACAGTCCCCAAATTATACTGTGGGTAGAATAATTATTAGAATCCAAATATGAATGACACCATTAATATTGGGGAGATTACATGCTTGTTTTTTCTTTATAGTTTTTATTTTATTCTTTTCTTGGAATTGAGGATTTAATCCAGGAGTGCTCTATTCTTGAGCTATATCCCAAACCCTTTTTATTTATTTATTTGTTTTTTAGACAGCGTCTTATTAAGTTGCTTAAGGTCACACTAAATTGCTAAGGCTGGCCTCAAACTTGTGATACTCCTTTCTCAGCCTCCCTGGCTGCTGATTATGTGCCATTTTTAAAATACATGAACAATGATAACAAGAAGTTGTTGTGGATAATGAGGAAAATGAACATCATAATCTGGAGGAATTCAGCATCCACTCAAAGAACATCAGTTCTTTGTATATCATGAAAAGGGGTCTGGTAGATGTTGAATTTTATGGTCTTAATAGGAAAAAAATCAAATTAATTTCATTAGGAATGAAAGAAAGATATTTACTTATTTATTTATTTAGTACCAAGGATTAAACCTAGGGGTGCTTAAGCACTGAGCCCCACATACCCAGCTTTTTTTATATTTTATTTCTATAGGGTCTTGCTAAGTTGCTTAGGGCCTCGCTAATTTGCTGAGGCTGGCTTTGAAATTGTGACCCTCCTGCTCCAGCCTCTCAAGCCGCTGGGATTACAGGCATGTACTATGTGAAGGAAAGATTTTTTAAAACCACAGAATAAGTCAAATAATCATTACCACTTCTGTCACAGATGTATTTGCATAGCAGGTGTCTGGTGTTGGTGCATCAGAAAGTGTAAAAGATGGCTACCTGCTTCCAAATAAGCCAACTTGCCAGTTTTCTGACCTCTAGTTTGCCTCTAGATATATCAACAAATCCTCCCAAATGCCCTTGCTAGCATCAAAACTATTACCAGGCTCTAAGCCCTCACCAAGGATGTATTTTTTTCTTATAATTATATTATTCTTAAGTGATGATACATCTAGATATTTATTCTGAGACACAATTTTATTATACTTTTAGCACTCACGTTGTAAAAATATAGGTCATGTGGCAGATAATGAAAGCAGTTTTATTAATATTTTTCTGGATATTCTCTTTCAATAGGATAATTTGATGAGCTATATAAAAAAGCTCATGAGTTGCCAATCATCTCAAAGGGAAGTTGACTTTATTGGTCCAAAGTAGAATTTTTATTTATTCATTACTCTGCACCAAACGTTTTTGGACAGTAGTATATGTACTGGATAAAATGTAAAATGATAAAGTAAGATTTCCCATTTTCCCTTTGCTCTTTTTCCTGCTCTTCCTTTTTTGAAAGTAAGTACATTGAGTAAGGTTCCATGGGTTCTGAATGTTAGGAAGGGTTGAATGGCAGCAAGGCATTTTCTTAGGAAACAGAGAGAAGACTGGAGAAATTAGAACACTGAAGACTTTAAGAATACTATTTTTGATATATTCCTTTGTTTTTAATGTTTTATTGATATGTTATAGTTGTACATCATGGTGGGATGCATTGTTACATATTCACACATGCACACAAAATAGCGATGTGTTTTGGCCAATCTCATCCCCCAGTATCTTCCCTTTCCCTCCCCTCCTCCTGTCCCTTTCCTCCACTACACTGGCCTTCCTTTGATTTTCATGTGATTCCCCCCACACTACCTTTCTTTTCCGTTCTCCTCTCTAGCTTCCACATATGAGAGAATACATACTACCCTTGACCTTCTGAGTCTGCCTTATTTTGCTTACCATAATGGTCTCAGGTTCCATTCATTTTCTTGCAAATGTCACAATTTCATTTTTTTCTTTATGGCTAAATAAAGCCCCATTGAGTATATATACCACATTTTCTTCATCCATTCATCTGTTGATGGCCACCTAGGCTAGTTCCAGAGTTTGCCTCTTGTGAACTGTGCTGCTATAAACATAGGTATGGATGTACCACTGTAGTAAGATGACTTTAATTCTTCACAGTAAAAACTGAGTGCTACAGCTGGGTCATATGGTGGTTCCATGCCTAATCTTTTGAGGAGCCTCCATACTGATTTCCATGGCAGTTGTAATAATTTTCAGTCCCTCAACAGTTTTCAAGTGTTGTTTTCTCCTTATCCACTTTAGCATTTATTGTTATTCGTATTCTTGATGACTGCCATTCTGACTGATATGAGATGAAATCTCATTGTAGTTTTGATTTGCATTTCCCTAATTACTAATAATGTTGAACATTTTTCATTTATTTGTTGGCTGTTTATATTTCTTCTTTTGAGAAGTATCTATTTAGTTCATTTGCCCGTTTATTATCAGACATATTATTTTATAAAATTTTATGTTAATTGTTTTACTTTGGAGTGGGGAAAGAGGAAAAATTCTTAAATAAAAGAAAAAATAATTTGAATTGATTCTTTCTAGTTAATTAATGAGTTCAATAATGAATCAATGCAGGGTTCTAAAAGCAGTCTATAATTTAATCTCACATGTTGGTTGTAAACTAATTTCAAAAAATAAACATTAGGAAATTAGAGAATGCTATGATTTGAACAGGTTCCCCGAAGTCATGTGTTGGTAACTTAATCCCCAAAGCAATGACATTGGCAGGAGGGGCCTTTCAGAGGTGGAACAAGGTTGTTAGCTGGAGAGAGAGTAATTATCCTGGAAGTGGGTTGTGGATAAAAGTTGGAGTTTCCCCCACAGCCCTCCATTCATCTTATGCTTGTTCTCCTACTTTCTTGTCCTTTTGTCTTTTGCTCTGGAGGGAATAGCACGAAGGCCCTTCCCAGAGGTGGACCTCTTGACTTTGGACTTCCCAGCCTCTGGAGCTCTGAGAAATGAATCTCTGTTCTTCCTCACCTCAGTCTCAGGTGATTATTACAGCAGCACAAAATGGACTAAAACTGAGGATCCTTAGAAAACTAGAGCCTATGTATGGGAATGTAATTTTTTTTTCTCTCATCAGTTGACCTCATGTGTGTGTGTTTGTGCATGTGTGCATGGGTGCGTGTGTGTGTGTGCGCGCGTGCGCGCACATACACTTGCATATGGAGTTGGAGAGGGAGGGAGGGATGCAGCTTGCTGATTAAGCCTCAGGATCTGCGGGTTGGACTGGTGGGGGCTCTCTAACTGGGTTAGAGGGGACCCAGTGTTTGGGGAAGAAAGTCCTCTAAGTAAACCTAGAGGAAATAAGTGCATCTTGATATCCTGGCTAACAGAAGGAACCAAAAAGTCTGCATAGTCTGTGTCTCCTTAGCCTTATCCACTTGGTCATACCTTTAACCTGAATTTTGTATGAGCATCTGCTATTTGTCAGCAGCTAACTTAGTATGAATGATACTATGGGAGAAAAGAGGCAAGGTCCTTGTCCTCATGAAATTAAAGATCTGGTTCAGTTTGGGCAGAACACTTATGAGAGCTAGGAAATAATCAAATGCAAAAATGAGTTCCTCTTCAGAAAATCACACAGAAGTCTGAGAGACTATAACTAGTGTGACTTAGCCCACTGGCATCCAGGAAAGCTTCCTCACACAGTGAGTGGTGCTTGAACTGGGACTGGGAAGATGAATAGGTGCTACTTATCCCCACTGACAAAGGATTTGAAAGGGGTATTGTAAGAAGAAGGAATAGCAGGCTCAGAAGTTCCAAAGCAGGAAGGGAGCATGGTTCACTTAAGGAACTGAAAGCTGGACAATTTGTCTGGGATAAAGAGAAAGAAGAAGAATTGCACACCATGACGCCCGAGCAATTGAGAGTGACCAGATTTTGTCTGTAAAGTTATGGAGAGTGATTGCAGTGCTTAAATAGAAGGGAGACATGATTAGATCTGTAAGCCACAAAAGGCTCCTATGGCTCGAGGTCTAGAGGACCCAAGAGTGGACGTGCAGAGAGCAGTTGGCAAACTACAGGAGGGCCACAGGAAAGTTCATAATGGATAGGACTGGAGCTAGTGAAAGAGATTCATGGCATATCTGGGGGCGGGGAGGGTATCAGCTACTGGAGTCTAAGAGTTAGTTATGAAGGAAAAAGACAGTAAAGTAGGAGAAGTCATAGCAAATCTGAAGGAATGTCTCATTTATTCTCAGGAGGTATTTGTCTTGGAGATGCTGAGTTCGAAGAACCTTTGGATTGTGCAAATGGGGACCAAGAAGAAGAGGCAGAATGGTGGGGGTGGGGTGGGGGATGGTGAACTCTAAAATCAGAATGATGTGGAAGCTCAGGTGGAGACTGGTGTGCTCATTATCAGAAGGCGGGACTTCCTGGAGTTTAAGGAAAGCAACTTCAGTGTTACGGAAGGAACTCAAGCAAGCAGATGTGAGGGAAACAGGGAGCCTTTGAGGACAGTGCTGCAGTGGGCAGATCTGCAAAGTCCTCTCCCAGCACTCCTGTCCAGCACAGGAAGCAGCAGACAGGAAGAGTCGGACACAAAAGTATGGAAAATGCCTAACCTAGAAAAGGGCAGGAGTCATCACAATCCCCGAATGCAAGCAGGCATTTGGCTAACTGAACCTGGGATGCACTGAGGCATGCCCTGTCTGCAGCCCGTGGGTTTGCAGGAACAGCAGCTGTGTTTTGATCTCCTCCTCTTCAGCAGCATCTCTTAAGAGGCTCCAGGCTGCTGATAGCGCTGCTCTGTTTCTTCGGTATGTACGTAGCATTTTAGCATCTTGCTCTTTTCTGGTTACAAATTCAGCAAATGCATCAAGTGGGAGGAACTCTCTGAGTTGGTAGTTACTTCCTGGGCTTCTTCAAGAAGCTGGCTCATTCAGAGCTTGCCAGCAGCAAGGCCCAGCGTGTGCCTCCCCTTCCTCTGGAGAGGCCACAGAAAGACCCTCACAGAAAGCATTTCTGTGACTGACAGGCCTCTAACTCTCTGCTGTACAGCAGCGAGTGTCCTGAGCAGGAAAGCAGCTCACATATTGCCAGCTCACGTTTCTTGGGTTCGCTTTTCTCACTATCTTGGCCTCTCAAGTGCTTGCTTCTTCAGAAGCTCTACAGTATTCGAACAAATTGATTTTCTTCTTTATCTGATTCTTCCTGTGTTCTCAATGGAAAAGTGGCTTTGCTGGCCACTCCTCCATTATATCCCAAATTGGCGGAGTTCTGCTTCATCTAACCTTAAATACCATGATTAATCCAGTAAAATCTCAAAAGTTGAACATTCTCTTGTTTTATACAGTTAGAATAGTGATGATTTGGCTCAATATTCTAATTTTACATAGAATCCTTTAAAATTATTTGCTGTTAGCATCCAATACCTAATATAAAAAGCAAAGTTCTCTTAATTAAAGCACTTTTTTCCTCTTGGGGACAGAGCACAGATTTCTAAATATGAACAAGGGCCAGAGCTTTGGATTCAGCATATAATCCTCAGTGCATGGATTGACAGTTGCCCCAGGAAGGAAAGCATGTTTTCACTTTTGATTTTTTTTTCATTTTTGCTTGTATGCAGTGCTGAGAATCGAACCCAGTGGTTCGATTTTTTATAAACAAATAAAAAATAAAGGTATTGAAAAAACAGGATAGGGAAATCTGTTGCAAGTTTGACTAATTCAACTCTTCTTGTTCTCCTGCTCTAGTATTTAAGGAAGGAGAATAGAATATAGGGTGACAGTTTGTATTTCTTTCAAATATTGAAATGTAGCTTCCACAGTAAACCCTAACTTTGGATGTCTGTGTGGACATGTCTGTAAGTCAATGTGAAGCGTGAGGCATGGTGTCCTGTCAATCAACCAGACTAAACTGGAGGATTCTGGCAATTTTCTTAATTCCTCTAGCTTTTTAAAAAAGAAGACTGTAACAACAACAAGATTGTCTGCAAAGATATTTTCTAAAGCATGAATCAGAGGTTGTGTGTAAAAACTAATTTCTAACCTCTAAACACTAAGATAAATGTTACATTTTATAAAAACTAATAATTAATAATAAGGACAATGCCAATAAAAAGGAACTTAAATCTTCATTTAAAGAATATGGTAATTTCAAAACTACAATCTAATACTTTTATGGAATAAACAATGAGTCTTAAATGGAGAGAGTTGAATTTAGGAAATATTATTTTCCTAACATGTTGGTATGAAAATCCTAAGCTTATCAGCATCAAATCTTATTCTCATCACCCAAAATTAAGTTTGTTACAGGTAGGTTGTACTTCCAATATTTTAATTAGCTCATGATCTGCCATCCTGTTTACATTTTAAACGTTTTTATATCTTTGTTTTATTTATTTATTTTTATGTGGTGCTAAGGATTGAACCCAGTGTCTCATATGTGCTAGGCAAGTGCTCTACCACTGAGCCACAACCCCAGCCCCCATCCTGTTTATTTTTTGTATCCATGAACACTTGGATTCTGATGGTCTGTTGATTCCATAGAGATGACAACAGGAACCATCTGAAGGAAGGCTTTAGCCTTGTGCAGGCCTCTTGGTTAAATTCTCCTTCCAGTCTGAGTTAGCATTTGGGAAGCAATCGCCATCCATAAAAGTATGGCCTACATGTGGTTCATAGCTTCTTTCTTAGGCTCTATTTTCTGGAATAATTTTATATATATATATATATATATATATATATATATATATATATATATATATATATATATCTTCTTATATACTTTGATCCATCCTTCTTCTCCTGAAATACATTTTTTGTCTGTCAAAAAATATGATTCCTGCAAATGGTTGTCTCAATGCTTCTAAGAAACGATTTCTTTTTTGTAAAAAGCATGGCTATAAGGTTATGTAAAAGAACAGAGAAAAAAAGCTCAGCTGAGAAATCATAGGCTTCATGAAAAAATAAGTAATATAATAGGAACATTCAGCACAAAGCACAAAGTTGTATCATGTAGGTGTTTCTCTCCCTGGAGACTAAAAGTGTTTCTATTCTTTAAGGTCCAGGCAAGGGTGACTTAGGAGTAGGAGTGAAGAAGAGGCACCTCTCCTGACAAGAAAGCACTGCCCTGGGGAGTTTATAACTCCCAGGGAAACTGTTTCTGGTCCCCCTCATCTTGCCTGAGCTGATCCTGGGTACCTGGCTGGTCTCATGAGACGCTGTGTGGTGCACATGGACCAGGGACACCCGTGTGATATGCCCAAGGAAATGACTCACCTCCCTTTCTCAGCTTTGAAAATCCAGCTGTTTGGGATTTTTGCCAAACTACAAACCACTTTACCCTCTTCTCCCCTTTCCTCTTCCTCTGTGCAGGTATAAGCAGGGATGGGTGAGTGGCTGGAATGGAGCAGCAGAGAGCTGTGGAATGCACTTATTAGTGTTGGTGTGCACACTTGATCTGTTATCTGATGAGATAAGGTGACTAGGAATGAATACCAGCAGGATCAGGAAAAGCATTCCCTTAGCTGCCAAGTAGACAAGACACAACAATGCCTTTCTGTTCATCTGGGCCTTGGTCTACTATGGCCCTTTTGTGTCTACAAGGTCTTCCTTTCACTGCATGTGTTTTTGAATTCCTTGACTCCAAGATTTCCCAATCTCTCACAATTGTCTCTGGTTCAAACAGCCCATGGTGACAGGCAAAGTCTCATGAGTTAGCATCCTGCTGCAGTTGCTGCCCAGGGGTGCGCTGCCTGGCGGGCCTCTCAACTGTCTGAGCAGTGTTCCCTCAAGCCTTGTGGCTGGCACTGGACACAGGTCCACCTACTGAGCATCAGGAATGAAAGATCAGAGTTGTCTAAGGAAGTTGTTAATCCTATTGTGTTTGTCAGCATGGTAAAACACTTATGAGACTGCAGAAAAGAAATCCCTTTGTATTTTGTCAAAAAGGGATACTGGAGCTTTTAAAAAAACAATGCAGTAAAAGATGTACTGGGTACATGTTGACATGAGCCCATTTCAAAGGGTGCTTATTGTATACCTGCAAATAATGGCATGAAGAAGACAAAGATTAAGAAGCATAGCCTCTGTTTTTAAGAACTTCAGAAACTAATTCAGACACAAATAACTAGTTTCATATAGACTGAACAAATTATTTTGATATGGTAGAGTAAAATCATTCAGAGGATGAAGGAATTATTTTAATTGGCAAGATCAGTACTTAGGGAAGTGACAGCATTTGAGTAGAGATTTATAGAATCTCAGGTTGTAGCATTGGGCTTAGGAAGACATGCTCTCCAACAGAACGGGAAAAGTGGGAGGAAAAAAGCAAGAAAATGATCAGGTAGTGGAATCGTTCATGTGCCTCATCTTGCTTTCAAGGAATTATAACTTAGCATTGAATATAGATGTCAGATAAATGAAAAACTATAATTATGACAGATGGTGTGAAAAATCTAAAAAGCCAAACACGGACTCAAAGACTTCACATAGATGGACAAGCTGAGTCTGACAGTGGACGCTCCTCTGAGGAATGGGCTGCTTATACATGGACATCTATATAGGAAATTACTAGAGCAAACTTGATGAGCCTTGTGTCCAGAAAGCAGACCTAGTGTTCTGAAGGGATATTTCCATTGGTAAAGTGATAAAAGTTCTTCCTTTCCATATTTAGGATTCTTTTGTTACCATACTCTTTATGTTAGATGACAATGAACAAGTGACACGCTCCTCTTTTATTTTTACATGATGATCATCCTCTATGTTAACAAGTTTGAAAGGATGACCTGGCTTGACAGCTTGCAAACCATTTTTTATGTAACAATGTAATCATTTTGTTAATTGTGCTAGTGATAGCTTTACTCACATTAGCTTTGTTTTAGCTTCCTGAATGGATAAGGAGACTGAGGTTCCAAAGGGGAGCTGGGAGGGGAAGGGGAGGGGAAGGGGAGACAGAACCCACATCTGCTTCCTGGGTACATCTCATCCTGCCCTGGGCCACTAAGTATTATAACAGAGAGCCGGCATTTGAATGCAAGCATCTGGCTTCAAAACAACCTACCTATCTTCCTAATTGAAGTTGCATACACAAGCACCTGTGTAGACACTTCCCTTTCCAAGTTTAGTCCTCTGTGCTATAAGTCTATTAGTCAAACTCGATACTCTAACCCACAATTCATTCACATATTTTTATAATAGGACAAGCTTTGATTAATTTCCAACTGGTACGTTAATAATTCATTTTATATTACCCCAAGAAATTCGCCTAGCATGTTAATTTTATCAGGAGCATAACAAAAAGCGAACTTTAATATTGGTGATTTTCAAAAGTGTTTTCCATGTTATATACTTTCTAGGATTTGCAGATTCTCATAGACTGAAATCACACAAGTATTTTCGGACATAGCTATTGCTATCTCATCCTTTCACTGAACTTGTGGCAACTGATTCTGGGGTGGTGTTTTGAGGCAGGGCTGTCTTGACTGCTGGCTCGTACTGTCACTATGGACTCTTCTCATATCTGAAGTGACATTTTCCTTCCTGGTTCCACACTTGAAATCTTTCCCCAAATCATGTCTTCAAATTTACAGTGCAAAGATATCATGGTGCAATTGGGGATAGTATTAAGGCAATTGCAAGTGATACCTAGATTGGGTGAGGTTAAGTTCAAAACACAACAGTGCAGAGTAGCTGCATATAAACTACGAATACACTATAAAAAAGTTTGTGGGAATCAACAGGTAATTAACAGGGTTATTTCCTCCTCACAATACTATATCAGTGAAAAGAACCATGAACCCAAATGAGACTCACAGAAGAAGTGTGTGATATGGCTGAGCAACTTTATTCTTTTAGAGAAAATAAAAAGGCAGGGTAGCTGGCCTTCCAACCACCAATGCATTTCCTTCAGTATACTCGAAAACTGTTGGTTTTTCACCATGACATTGAAACATTCTTAATTTTAAAAATAATGCCTTACACAGAGTATTGTTTAGAAATACAGTTCTCTCTGATTAGGTTACTTCTCAACTCAGTCACAGCTGGCAGCATCTTGCTGTGTATCTCTAAGACAGAAAAAAATGTTAGAACCATGGACATAACTAGTGTGTGTGTGTGGCCAGCATCTTTTTTATTGGTCCATTATCATATGCTCTAGTGGATTCATTGTGATATATTCTTATATGCACATACCATAATTTGCTCAATTTCACCTCCCTTCTTCCTCCCACGGGTCCCTTCCTCTACTGGTCTCCTATTTTCATGAGGCTTCCCCTCACCTCCTCTTTTATTCTGGCTTCCACATATAATAGAAAATATATGGCCTTGACTTCCTGATTTTGGCTTATTTCACTTAACTTGATGCTTTCAAGATCCATCTCTTTTCCTGCAAATGACTTAATTTCATTCCTCTTTATGGATGAATAAAATTTCCCTATGTATATATACCACATTTTCTTGATCTATTCATATCTTGATAGAAACCTAGGCTGTTTCCATGATTTGGTTATTAAGAATTGGTTGCTTTAAACATGGGTACTCATGTATTCCTACAGCATGCTGACTTAAAGTTCTTTGGGGTAAATACCAGGGACTGTTATCCTGGGTAATAGCTGGTTTCACACCTAGTCTTTTAAGAAACCTCCAGATTGATTTCTATAGTGCTAATATTAATTTACATTCTCACCAACAGTGTAAAAGTGTTCCTTTCTGTAATATCCTCTCCAGCATTTATTATTGCCCGTATTCTTTATGATTATCATCTTAACTGGAGTGAGATGAAATCTCAGTGTAGTTTTGATTTGCATTTCCCCAATTGCTAAAGAAGCTGAATATTTTTCATATATATCTTGGCCATTTATATTTCTTTTTTGTGAAACATCTGTTTATTCCATTTGCTCATTTATTGATCTGGGTTTTTTTTTTTTATTAATTCTCTGTTGGAAGTGTTCAGCTGCAATAATTTTCTCCCATTCTGTAGGATCTTTCTTCACACTCTTGATTTTTTTCCCTTTGTTGTGCATAAAGACGCTCTTTAATTTTATGCCATCCTATTTATTAATTCTTGGTCTTACTTCCAGAACTTTAGGAGTCCTATTGAGGAGATTGTTGTCTGCACCTATATGTTAGAGTGTTGACCCTGGTTTTTTCTACCAGTTGCAGAGTTTCTGGTCTAATTCCTAGTTCTTTGATTTACTTTTGTGCAGGGTAAAAGATAGAAATCTAGTTTTATTCTTCTACATATGAATATTCAGTCTTTCCAACACCACCTCTTTTAAAAGGCCATCTTTTCTCAGATACGTTTTTTTCTGACTTTCCTAACTAGTACTTTTGATATAATTTCTGAGTTGATATATTGCGTAAGCATACAATTTCCTTATTTTTGGTGTTATTTATAGAATTTAGAGCACTCAAATAAAAAAACAAAACAAAACACTTATTCAGCCTTTTAAGCACATTCACAGGGCTGTGTATGTGGCTCAGTAGTGTTTACCTGGCCTGCATTAAGCCCTGGATTCTATCCCCAGCACTGCCAAAAGAAAAAGTAAAATAAAATTAATGAGTGCAAAACTACTTTAGCTGAAAACCAGATAGAGGCAAAACTTTACTTATTTCCTAGGCTTTGGTTTGTGCATGCTTACCTTTTGACATTTGTGATACTACAAATTTGTGCATACGTGAAGGGGCCAAGTGTATTTTTCTTTGAGTATCACTGCTTTAAGTGGCTTTTCGGAAGAGGGCAGCACCTTCAATGGAAGACTTCTGTGAGGGTAGAAGTGTAGAGGCACCAGCAATCCCAGAGACAGATTCAGTCATACCTGACTGCTTAGCACACCTGGACAGATTATCTTTTTGCTTATCATCAGTATCGAATTCTCTTAGCCTATTGCTAAAATGTCACCTTGATCTAGTTTTTCCCAGTAGATAATTTCAGAAAATAGAGACTTGTAGCTTTCAACTTTTCAAAAACCTTTGTAAGCATTTTACATTTACAATTCCTACAGAGACATGATGAAAATGCTGTTTTTGCTAGCTGGATCCAGAGTTATTTCAAAGGAAGGAAGAGTCTTTATGTAGGCAGATACCTGATAAGTCCCTCAAAGGTCCACGGTGAGGGGAAAGAATCAGAGGAGAAAGCTGTCAAGGTTTCTAAGAAGAGAACAAGAAGGGATTGGGGGAAACCAAGGATACCTGGAGTGAGGAGACTTTGGGGTCTTATTATTTGAAACCACTGAACCAAGAGTGGAGAGTTCTAGTCTTTATTTTAAACTATCCACTGTATAATTTTGTGAGGTCTCTCAACTGACAGTCATGAATTTTCACAAACCATCAATCCCCAATTGCCATGTTTGACTCTCATTTAGGTGAAGCAGAGCCATCAACAGGAAAGCTGCTCTCTATGCTTCATGCAGGTGGATAAACGAGGGAGCACATGCGTGACCGTACGGTACGTTTTCCCTATGGCCACTGCTCACCATTACCTAAGTCATGCTCTAACACGGGAGCACCAGACCAGGCCCCACCTGTATTAAATGGCCTCTGACTCTGATGCTTTTGTGAGTTCTTAGGTTCATTTTTGGCAGTTTTCCATCTTGTCTTTCTGCTGGCTCCAGTTGGGACATCCATTGGCCATGTCCTGTTTTCTTCGGTGAACTAAAATTGTACTGCGGGTGGAGGAAAATGGATAGCTAAAGTTATTTTAAAATCACACCAGAAATAGTAAATAAGCTGTGGTTTAAGTCTGAAGCAGAGGCATCGACAGGAAATCTGTATGTGCCTGTTGGGTGTCAGTGCGTGGTCTATATTTTGGTTACTTAGTAGCCAATTTTCTCTTGTTGCATCTCAGATATAGATATGATCTGAATAATTGATATTGTCAAATAAATAGGAGGAGAGTCTATTTGGGGACATGTTGAAGTGATTGGCACAAAAGAAATAGAAAAAAAAAGTGTTGGTTATATAAAGCCCAGAAGGGAAGAAGCCCAGGAGATGTTGCTTCACAAAGAATAAGTATTAACAACGGCACATGCACTGGAAGTATTTTAGAATAAGCCATGTGGCCAGAATGAAAGAAATACGAATGTTATTGTTCACCTCAATGAATATACGTAGGATAATCCAATGGGTATTGAGAAACGTTTTCTCCTGAAAATGACACTTGATTTTATTTTATTTTTTTCTTGCTTATGGACATCATTGCCATAATGAATGTTAAGGAGGAGTAAATTCAGTCACAGTGAGCCGAACAACACATTAACATAGAGTGTTAAAAATAGTCCTGTGTGTGGGAGAGCATGGTTGCTCTCAGCTTCATCAAGCCGATTGTTGAGGAGACATCTGGAATCTGATGCCAGGGGATGCTGGAGCAAGGAACATGTACAGTGACTGTGTTCAAATTCAGTGGTGTAAGTGAAATGTGCTTGAAAAAAAATTGCATGTTTTAGACATTGCCTTGAGTTTCATCCCCATGGATTTTGTGTGGGGAAAGAACATGAGAGATAGGTAAAGAGGAAGAATTCAATTTCCATGACAAGACTAATTAAGTGGTGGGCAAACCTAGACCAGCTCCCAAACTATGTCAGTGCAGATCCGATGTACTGATGTCAGCATTTTAAACAAAGTCACTGAGGGGAGAAATTATGTGAACTCTGTATCCCTATCAATTAAGATAATGCACATTCAATGGAAATGGCTGAATTAATGGATAGTTTATTTCCCAAGAAATAAATGATGACAAATTTATTGGAAGCAAAATCCATTCAGAATAGAGATAGCAGGTATTTGAAGAACTATTTGTGAAATACTGAAGGGTGGATGAAAAACCCACACACTGTTTCAATGAACTCCAAGGCCCTATAGTTACAAAGAACACAGTGGCTGCCTTCAAGAAACTGCAAATCCACTGGAGACAAGATATCCATTGTACCTTTGCTCTACTTCTGGGAACTTTATATACAGTATATGTTCATTGATACTAACTGGTTTCTTTTGCATGAAAAACAAAGTCATACTCCATGATCAAGTGTATGTGGCAGTATATAGCCAAAGACATTTTTTATGAACATTCATATTTTACTTTTATGATATTACCAAAGACCCGCCACAATGGCTACAGCACAACACAGAATACAAAAAAATAAAAACAAAAAGGAATCCAAAGCAAGCTTACCTGTGAATGTTATGCCAATATGATCATCTCTTGTCATGCCTCTGCCCAACTGAAACTTTTCTTAAGCTCTGGGATTATATATCAAAGAGATCATCTCTGATGTACTTTAAAGTTTACATTGATTAATTACTTCATTATTTTGTTTCACAAGGATTCAGTGAGTCCCATTGGAGGCTTAGAACTTTCCTAGATAGAAGTGATTCGATGAGCAAAGACAAGAACACTGAGTTCAAGATACTCCTGTCAAGGCCACCCAGCCACACTTCCCATCTCCAACCATCTGCACAACCATTTGAAGTCCATTCCATGTGTTTCTGCACCTGTGCAGTTTGACCATCAGGGCCATTCTCCTGCAGTCAGGGTCAGTTCTCTGCATTCCCAGGGATTCTAAGAAGGCCAGAATTCTCTAAGCCACAGTCAGCTCCTGTCTATCTGGTTAACAAGCTCAGTGTCTATGAGTTTATCACCCTTGCATGTGCCTTCTCATGCCTTCATCAAAGGACATGTTTTAAAGGTGGGGTTTCAAAAAAATTACTTATTTTTGCAGTTCCAAAGCAGCACTTTCAAAATATATACAAATGAGTTTCTTTAAAAAGGTATCAGCAAGGATTGTGTTCAACATGAGTCTCCTTGACCCCAACTCCCTTTCCAATTACTGAACACTTTTCCTTTCCATTTTATACATCCTCGTGCTGTTTGAAGTTTTGCGAACATGTATTGCTTTTTCTATTCAGAGAAAATAAGACTTTAGAGTTTTGAGCTATCAGCTAAGAGGATGTGTCAAGCCAATATATCCTCAAAATAGAGTTCGAAATATTAAATGTGATGTATGTGGACTACTGAGGGAACTGTAAGGATTTTAATTATTTGTTAAGCAGAGTGGAGAGAGTAGAAATAATCCCCAACCCTATGCCCCATGTAATTAAGACTACCCTATTAATTAATTACTAGGAGGCTTTGTCCTCCAGAAGTTGCATGGAACACCGGACTACTCCCCCATTGAGGCAGGGAAATTTATTTTACTAAATAAATTACTGAAAGAGTGGACTTTGAGTATAGAAGAAAGAACTTTTGAAAGACGTCATTCAAAAATATAGTGAATGGAGCTCAGAATTTGATTGTCATTTTGGTGGCCCTTTTTCTGGACAAAAAATGACTCCTAATTTTATGTTATTTTTCTGGTTCAATCCCTCTCCCAGTCATAGCTCTGTTTTGGAGGTATTTCTCACCCCTGCCACATCTAGGTCCCCACTGCAAAGGCTGAGGGCCAAGTGGGATGAGAACCAGGGGTGTGGTTCACTTGTTCTTTACTCTGTGACCTTGACATCATATCTCCTTCCTTCCTGCTCCCTCATGCCTGCAGAGAGACTTGTGCATTCCTTTATGATGCTTCATCTACTGAGGCTTGTTGTTTATAAACAACTCTATCAAGCACATACAGGATCTTTAAGAATGTTGTTAAAACTTCACTTCTGGAAGAGTGATGGTCACCCAATAGGTGACAATGTAGCACAATGTTGAATGTAGCACTACTTTAATGGATCTTACACACACACACACACACACACACACACACACACACACACACATACAAATGGCAACAGTAATACTATGAGAAAAACTAAATTCTATTTACCAAGTATTAACAGAGGGTATGAGGCTATGAATGGAATGAACTGAGTCTGAAAGCATCTTTCCAAAGGCTCTGTTATTAATAATCCTGGCTACTTGGAGATTTTGGGAAAGTTATTTATTTATTTTGTTTATTTAAATAAATAAAGTTGTTTATTTATTTATTTATATTTTTGGTATCAGGGATCAAACCAAGGACCTCGTGCATGTTAAGCTCATGTTCTACCACTGAGCTATACCCCATACCCTGTGGAAAGCTTTTAAGTGACTAGAAATTAGAGACACCAGCTTCAATGGGGTCCCCAGTGATTCTCAACCCCAGTCCTGAATGAACAAGTCTGAGCTGTGCCACAGCAGGAGACTGGGGACAGCATTTCAATGCCTATCTTTTATCTTTTGGGTCACTTGCCCTGGGGGAAGCTAGTGCCATGTCTTGAAGACCTTTGGGTAGCCCTGTGGAGAAGAGTTTGACAAGAAGCAAAGTTCCTTGTTGACAGCCAGCACTGGCTGGCCTGCAGGTGAGCAAGCCCCTGAGATATCAGATACTGCCCTTCGGCACAGTCAGATCTGCAGGTGACTTCAGCTCTGGCCAGCATCTTGACCTCAAACCTTAGGATCAGAGAAGTCCTGAGCTAGAACCACCCAGCTAAGCCTTTCTCAAACTCCTCCTATGCAGGAAACATAATAAAATAAATGTTTATTGTTTTAAAGTTGTTAGGTTTGGGCGTAATTTCTTATACAGCAAGAGATAACAAATACAACTATATTTTTAAAAAAATATTTGTTTTAGGTGGACACAATATCTTTATTTTACATTTATGTGGTGCTGAGGATTGAACCCAGTACCTCACGCATGCCAGGCGAGCACTCTACCACTGAGCCCCAGCCCCAGCCCCCAATACAACTGTATTTATGAAAGAAATCACCATAGCTTTTAAAACTCTTTCATTCCATCATATTACAGCATGGAAATTTATTTAAAATTAGGGCAAAAAGATTTTCTCACAAAGTCAAACTACTTTATATGAGGTTGTAACTACAAAACTCTCTAGGGCAGGCATATCTAACTATTTCCTGGCCTGATCTTTTTTTTTTTTTTTTTTGACAATGCATGGAATCAACATAAAATATCTCATTAGTGCATAGTTATGGAAACTTTATCTTAGGAAGTTTTACATCTTTCAATTTAAAAAAATGCCATGAATGTTTAATTCAAGTGGTGCTAAAATGTACCTCTTAATTCTGCTATTCCCAGATTAACATAATTTAATTTTTAATAAAGTATCCTCAAAATTAAAATCAAACCATGAAGGTATGCATATAATTTATCTGAAAACAAAGTGGTACATGCTGCTAATATTTGACCTGCTGTGCTTCATCTATTTTTTTATATCCTTTTGTAAATGGGGACATTAGAGGGTGAGGATTCATCTTCTTCTAAGTTAGAATGATAGACTGACATAGTTCATTTTTCTCTCAACCTTTATACTGGCAAAGAAATGCAGAAAGAGATAACAGTGTTTCTCCCATCTCCCTTGCAATTGGCCTCTATCTTTCTTCTCTTTGATTTATTCAGATAAGATGCCGTAGTTTTTCTTTCTAATATGCAGCTCACATAGAGTATCTATTCCACACTCTTCCCAAAGATTTTAATATGTGCCTCACAGAAGAACTGCACTGTTTTCCTTTTCTGAATCCACATATTGTTAAGAGTTCTGAGGCACAGTATCTTAGGAGGTCAGATGGTAAATGAGTGGAATATTAATAGCATCAAATTTAAAAGAAACACACTCTGAAGGCTGACCTGGGTATTTAACCTGTTTTTCTTGATCAGAATTAAAAGGTCTTTTTTGGAAGTTCATCTCTCAGCAAGTACTAATATTAGCTAGGGTTGTTTTTTGTTCATTAAGAGAAGATTAAATGCATTCCCCAGTTATCAGCAGGTGAGGAGTCTCTCCAGCTACCTGACAGTGGAGGGAAGGGAGATCTCATGTTCCTCATCTAGTTCCTGGATTCTGACAAACACTCCAGGATTTTCTGGGTGAAAGGCATGCTGAGCGGATACATTCTCTTGCAATCACAAGAGCATGTGTCTTTTCCTTCCAGTTGTTTCCATGTTTTCCCTGAGAGTCATTGATAATTTCCTAGCAACAGTAAGGTTTAGATCAACTAGACCCGGTCAGCTCTGACCAGTGGTCACAGATACATTTCTTAATTGCTCTCAGACTCATTTATTCCTCTTCAAAACAGGAGTGATGATATCTAACATGATTTCTAGAAAATATGACTCTGGTTCTTTTTACCTTAAAAAAGAAACATGAACCACAGAGGAAGGAGAGCACATTATTCCAAGCAAAGAGAAGATGACAGAGCTGGGCTTTGGTGCCTGCAACATCATGTTTCTAGGAGCATCTTTACCTTTATGCAACACGAAAGAGGTTGGCATTGCCAGTCCCACCCTGCTTCTTGAGTAGGTCTCAGGAGAAATGGGCTTTCCCCTGGGGAGATGCTGAATGGCATCATTTATATGAGGTTATCCAGGATCCACTTGGAGGCCCCAGGCTTTGTGACCAGGTGTGGCTGCAAGGTAGAGCTCACTTGTTTATTGGAAAGTGAGGTCCTAGAAAGCCTGTCTTGAAAATAATCATGGAGGATAGGTCCTAGGACCAGCAAATCATCAAATCATTTATGTCCTCAAATCTGTTGCTAGCTTAGTCATCAGAAGGGAAACCTGTCTATTCTCTGAATGTTCTCTCTCGTATCTAGTAGCAGGATGGAACAGAGCTGGAAAGACAGTCCTAGAGTCCCCTGAATGTCCTCGGTCCTCTTCTTCCTCTTCGTCATCACCCATGAGTGTAAGTCCCCACACAGCTCAGAAGTATCTGGAGCTTGGCAGGGTGCAAGGTTGTGGCCTGTATGATCCCGCACAAACCAGCCCATCAGCTGGCCAAGGCGGTTACCCAGCAGGTCATCTCCACACCCTTGCTCAAGTCGAAATGTTCACTTATTCATTCAGCAGTTTGATTTCAAAGATTCCTTAATTAAAACATTTTCTCCATTTGCCTTAAAGAATTCTCATCTAAATGGGATGGATGAACTTGGAGTTGTTGAGACTCATACTCAAACTTGAGATCAGCACACGTTTTTTATATTATTAAAAAGACATTGGCTTCTTGGTTTTAGGCAGAGTGACTCTCATTGGCTTTCTTTATTGTCCTGCTGTGTATCAGTAGCCCTTGGGTATGATGTGTGGATTGCTGAGCTGTAAGGGGATAGCAGGCTGAGGCAGCTGGGGCAAGTGGGAGCTAGTGGGTAGTGCAGAGGGTGCAGCCAGGGCAGTGTCTGAAGCACATGCACTCTCAGGAATGTTTCCAGAGTGACTTTCTTCTTTTTTTAATAGGCTATCTAACCAAGTGGAAAGTTCTGATGTCTCATGGCAATCCATCCAGATACTGAATGCTTGGGGTGGGGAAGGAAGATCACCATCAGCATAGAGAGCTGTTCTCTGGGATCAGAGCTCCAGTTTAGGATCACAGTTACCTGCCAGGTGTCTCAAAAGCTGTAGAGTGGTGTATGGGGTTCCATGCATGTGGCCAGCAGGGAGTAGAGTTATCTACCTACTATCCCCTTCCTTAGCACAAGGCACTGCTTACCTTTAAGTATAATGTATTCCCTCCACTGTGGCAGAATCTGGATTAAATCCATTCATGTGAATAATGCTTTCATGTAATTTGGAAATGATTTTTCGCCTTGGTATTTGAGGTCTTTTGAAAATAGAGTTGCATTAAACAAAAAACTTGTGAATGCTAAATTTCAGGGCAAATGACCTTAAAGGTTAATATCAGAGTCTCTTTTAAAGCCAAAGAACGAAATACAGTAAAACAAATCTATCATTCTTATGAAAACATTTGTTCTCAACTTTAAGAAGGGATTAAGATCAAGTTTCTTTTAATAGATTCTATTTTTTTTTTCTTAAATGTCTTAAGTTTTTCATTATTTCCAAGCAGTAAAATTATTAAATGGGATGAACTGGACATAAGAACAACTAAATAAAATATTAAATAAAAATGGTTTCTTGGGACAAAATCTTTGCTTTCGATAGTTTTTGTTATAGAAGAAGCCTACAAATTTTTACTCAGAAATCAGATATTTGAGATGAAATCTACAATATGCTCTATTACCTTTTTCATTTTGATTTTCAATATTTAATAATGTATTAATAATATTCAGCAGAAGAAAAGAAAGTGCATTTATGTGTCCTCTTGAAAATTCAGGAAAAGAAGTTCCGTGTTCCATTGGGCAAGAATGTTGCATTACTGATCCTAATACAGTCTACATTTTTGTATGACTCTGCATCCATTTATTCAATGTAGAAAAAAAATGCATGAGACTCTGAGATAGATCACAAAGATTAGATATTCCAGGCCTCACGAATCCATAGCAGCAGGATATACTCATGGCAAATGAACTACCTTTGGACAAATGAAAACATTTATCAGAGAAAAACATGAAACGCAGTTTGAAGAGCCAGGGAAAAGTAACTTTGAGGAAGTGAGTTCAGTGAATTCTAAATGATGAGCAGAATTTGCACAGGTGAGAGTCAGAGAAGAGTGAAGATCAAGGCTTAGGTAGCTGCTGGGTTTTAATGTTCAGTTTTGGGGTGGGGGATAAGGAGGGGAATAAAATTTGGAAAGGCCACAGAGATAAGAGAGGAAACAGAAAGGAATGGAAAACATGAAACTGGAATTATAGGTGACATGAAAATCAAGGAAGTCGAGTAAAAGAGGAAGGAGACCTTGGTGGAAACTGCCCAGAGATGGAGGATGGATGCTCCTGGGGGCCACTCTGTTCTGGAGACATCGAATCATTTGAGAACCTTGCATCACTATCTCACACCTCCATTGTCTTATGTCCGCTGAGGGGTAAGAGAGGGATGAAGCAGTGACAACAGGCATATGCTACTCTTGAGTACTTTGGCTATGAGAGCATTTTTAAAACCCTGCCGTGAAAATAAAATAGAGGTAGGAGTGCTTTTGCTCACTTTGTATTGTTCCAAGGGTGCGATCTGTTGCTGTCTTCACCTGTAACACAGCGGAGGCTACATTAAAGAACATAATTTGAACCTTTTAGTAAAAGTGTTGAAAGTGAATCTTCTTTCTAATTAATGATTTAATTATATGCAAAATTTCACACTGTCCCGACAGTGTGAAACCAAAGCAGAATTATGAAACGTGTTTGATTACATCTCAACATTTTAACATCACATAAAATCTACAAGATTTTCAATAGCAGTTACATTTTCAAAGCTGACTCCATTATATAAATTGACTTTAATGGCTTACAGCGTATGCTTGATTGTTTTCTCTGCTTTCAGCCAGAATGAATCAAGATATTAAATAGAATCAAGCAGAAGCTAATTCTCTTTAACGAGGGAGAGTTCTTCTAGCCCATGATTGTGTCAGATGTGATAGGTCAACAATTTCTGTTTTAGCATAAATATAAACACTAGACTTCCATATTGAAGGAAAAAAAACTTTCTTCAATAGCCTTTCACAGATAGAACTCCATAGACTGCTGAACAAATGGGTGAACTGAAAATCAATAACGGTTTGAAAATATATTCAGTCATCTGCATGAAAATTACGCTACATTTGTTCATGTGGATAACCACACTTGCCACACTGGGGTGCAGATGGGGGTTGAGTGCCTTCCTGGCAGCACAAGGCCCTCAGTTCAGTCCCTAGCAATGTGCTCAGCACACACACACACACACACACACACACACACACACCCTTGAGCTAGAAATTCATCAAATTTTTAATAGAAATAGACATAAAGAAAAACATGAAATGAAACATGGCTGAACTAAAAAAATCATCTCAGAAACGAAGACTAAGTAATGAAAAAGGGTATTAACCACAAAAAATTATAGCATTGAGAAGAATGAAAATAACTAAGAAAATCAATATAAAACATGAAAAAGGCAAAATTTACTACACAATATAATGATCTCAATTAATGCTAGGTATTGGGTGTATGTCACTTTTGCTTGACTTTAAGTAATAAAAGCTAGGGCACTTTCTATCAGAAGAAAGGTATAACTCTGTGATAATGTCTAAAAAGTAGAGTTGATAACCTGAGGCATTTTCTTTTCAATTAAAGTTTAGGAGGTAGGGCAGATGCATAAAAATGGCAAACATATTTGGTTACTATAATTCTATGTTTATTTCATTGCATCAATTAAATGAGGTGTTTGTTAAATAGGTGCATGCCACATTTATACATTTGTTTCTTAAGATATAATTTTTGTGAGGAAGATTTTACGTTAAGTGCAAATACATAATGTTTTATAGATATGCTGAGGTATAATTTACTTACATTAAAGCCTGCCATTATCAATCTCCTTTTGTAATTTTTGATACTGGTAAAATTAATTGCAATAGAGCTTGATAATTAACTTATTACATTTTCCCCACTCAGTTTATTCTCCCAGGTTGCATGATGGTGGGCAAAGTCTATACCAGCTTCATTTCTTGGGGCTTGAGGTGAGGCTGAACATCATGGTTGATGAATACACCTCTCTAACCAATTCTCACCTCCTCCAGCCACACCCTACCACTTTAGTTAATGGATTAACTCACTGTTTAGGTTAAGGATATAACCCAATTATTTCTCCTCCAATTCAATAAGGAGATACAGATATTGAAAAAGAACCCAACAGAAATCTTAGAAATGAAAGACACAATGAATCAAATAAAATTTTCAGTTGACAGTCTTTCTAAGAGAGTAAACCATACTGAAGACAGAATCTGAGAGCTGGATGACAATGTGGCCAGCCTTGAATATTCAGACAATATCAAAGAAAAGAAAATAGGTAACTACGATCAGAATATGTAAGAATTCTGTTACAACATTAAAAGAACAGACTTAAGAAACAGCAATTGAAGAGGTGTTTCAGTCAGTCATTTGCTGCTGTGACTAAAGGATCTTACCAGAACGACTACATGAGGAAAAGTTTATTTGAGGGCTCATAGTTTCAGAGGTCTTAGTCCATAGAAGGCCAGCTCGATTTCTTGGGGCTTGAGGTGAGGCTGAACATCATGGTTGATGAACACACCTCTCTTACCAATTCCCACCTCCTCCAGCCACACCCAACCACTTCAGTTAATTCCCAGGGAATAACTCACTGATTAGGTTAAGGATATATCCCAGTCATTTCTCTTTCATTGTCTCACAGGTGAGATTTGGGGGGACATCACATCTAAATTATAGCAGGAGAGATGTGAGGACCAGGTTAAGAAAATGGAAAAGGAAAACTTCTTTAGGGAAACAATTTATAATAAAAAAAATTTTCAAACCTTTAGAATATACTAAATAAACATCCAGAGACAGGAAGCCTTCAGAATCCCAGTAGAGAAGATCAAAAAAAGAACCTCTCCACAACACATTGTGATTAAAATGCCTAATATACAGAATAAGAATAGAATTTTAAAAGCCTCAAGAGAAAAATCTCAGGTCAT
Source organism: Marmota flaviventris (assembly GCF_047511675.1). Classification (NCBI taxonomy): domain Eukaryota; kingdom Metazoa; phylum Chordata; class Mammalia; order Rodentia; family Sciuridae; genus Marmota; species Marmota flaviventris. The sequence goes on along the minus strand of NC_092509.1, from coordinate 15,666,503 downwards.
ATTTAGAGGCAAGCCAATCAAAATTACTTCTGATTTCTCAAAATCTAAATGCCAGGAAGGAGTGGCATGATGTGTTCTAAGTCTAAAAGAAAAACAACTGTCAACCAAATTGCTGTATTCAGGAAAGCTATACTTCAAAGTCAAAGAAAAAATAAAAAATCTTTATAAGAAACTAAAAGAATTCATGACTACTGAGCTTGTACCACAGTTCTTAAATAAGTAGAAAACAAATCCCAGTGTTCACAACAAAAAACAGACCTCATTTAAAGAGTAGCTAAGAAATTGAGAAACAAGAATAAATTAAACATTATATTATAAATAAATCAAAGTGGCAGGAAGTTATAAATATCTCTATAATAACATTGAATGCAAATAGTCTCAACTTGCCAATTAAAAGACATAATCTTGGATTAAAAAACAAGATCTAATCATATGTTGTTTTCAAGAGACTCATGTAACAGTCAAAGACAGACATACACTAAAAGAAAAAGAATGAAAATTGATGTACTTAGTGAATAGAGCCCAAAAATAAGCAGGAGTAGCTACTTTTATATCTGACAAAGTAGACTTCAAACCAAAATTGCTCAGAAGAGACAAGGAAGGTCACATCATTCTAGTAAAGGGAACATTCCAACAAGAATATACAACAGAACAAATGTTTATGCCCCCAATATGAATGCAACTAATTATACAAAAGAGGCACTACTCAAATTGAAGCCTTAAATAGACCCCAATACAGTAATACTAGGTGATTTCTACACACCTCTTTCACCATTAGACAGGTCATCTAGACGTAAACTCATTAAAGATACTTTATACATGAAAAATATTATAAATTCAATGGACTTAACAGACATCTATATACAATTTTATTCAACAGCATCTGAATACACTTTCTTCTCAGCAGCTCATGGAACCTTATCCAAAATAGACTATATCCTAAACCACAAAGAAACTTTTAGCAAATACAAAAAAAAGATATTATTTCCTGCATCTTATGAGATCATAATGGGAATTAGAAATCAATATAACCAAACCCTACAGAAACCACACAAACACATCAAGATAAAACAATAAAAAAGAAGATTGAATCAATTCCAACCAGTAGAAGAAAGGGAATAAATAAAATCAGAGCTGAAATTAATGAAATTGAGAATAAAAAATACAAAGAATCAAGGAAACAAAGAGTTTTTTCCTTTAGAAAGACAGACAAAGTTGACAAGATCTTAGCCAAACCAACAGAAAGAAAAAGAATACTTGAACTATTAAAGTTAGAGATAAAAAGGAGGAATCACCACAGACACCACAGAAATACCCCTGATTATTAGGAACTATTTTGAAAACATATATTTTGATAAATTGGAAAACCTAGAAGAAATGCATACAATCTACCAAAATTGAATCAAGTAGACATAGAAAACCTATACAGAACAATAACATGTAAAGAGATGCAAGCAGTAATAAAAAGTAATAAATACAGTAATAAAAAGCCTTCCAAAAAACAAAACCCAGAGCCAGCTAGATTCCCAGCTAGATTTTATTAGACCTTTAAAGAAGAACTAATGCCAATGCTTCTCAAATTATTCCATGAAATAGAAAGGAATCAAACACTTCCAAATTCATTCTATGAAGCCAATGAAATGCTCATACCAAAACTAGATAAGGACACATCAAGGAAAGAAAACACAGACCAAAGTCCCTCATGAACTTAGATGAAAGAATTCTTAATAAAATACTAGTAAATAGTGCTCAACAGCATCTTAAGAAGATTGTACATGATGACAAAGTTGGTTCTATCCCAGAGATGCAAGGATGGTTTAATATCTACAAATCAATAAATATAATTCATACATAAATAGAATTAAGTAAAAAGATCACTTAGTCATCTCAGTAGATGCAGAGAAGACTTTTGACAAAATTTAACCTCCATTCCTAAAAAACAAAACAAAAACAAAAAAAACAACAACACTGAAGAAACTAGGAATAGAAGGAACCTACCTCAACATCACAAAGGCTACATATGAAAAACCCAAAGCTAACCTCTTAGTAAATGGGGTAAAACTGAAAACACTTCCCTTAAAATCTGGAAAGACAAGGATATCCACTCTCACCACTCCTATTTAATATAGTGTTAGAAATTTTAGAGAAATTAGTCAAGAGAAGGAAATGAAAGGAATAAGAATAGAAAAAGAAGAAGTCATGTTATCACTGTTTATAGATGATATAATCCTATATTTAGAAGTTCCAAAGAACTCCACCAACTGTACACTTAATGACCCTGATAGTTTTAAGGAGTTCCAGAATGGATGCGCGATACACAGGAATTCCTATAGGAGCAAATGAGTCAAACCAATGTGAGTCAGGAGAAGGATATTTTGATGTAATATTACAATTACTTGAACCTAAAAATAGTTCTCAATGTCTTAGTAGGAAAATTTGAATGAACAATTTAGAGATTTTGGAGATACAGTTCTAACACAGTGGTTTGTGGAGAGTCTTGTAGAGTTCGTAATGTCTTAGCACTGATTTATTTATAAAATAAGCCAATTTATTTGAAGGATATTGTGAAAAATAAAAACAATTAAAATTGAATATAATTTAGTGTGCAAATAATAGGGAAGAAGGTTTTAGAGACAGTAATGCATAGATATTTGAAGGTCTTTAAAAAAGGACAGCAGGCCTTTGAGCAAAGTTCACCTGATCTTTCAAGAAGTGATTTTATGGCTTTAACAGGTCACATTAAGAAATTTTATAGTTCAAGTTATATTTGAGTGATATGTACTTTTAGAAAGCTTTCTAGTGAGGCACAAATGTTATAGTGTTATGGATAAAGGCAACTTATGTGAAGGAGTGTATATTTAGAGTGCTCTTAGGGACTGTTGTTCAAATTGTCACATCAATATTGCTGGCATGAGAGTATTTAATGAAAACATGGAATAGGGAAATACAGAGGAAAACATTCTCTGTCAAGAGGGAAAAGATGTAATTTTGTGATGTTTCAATGGTTTAATCAAATAGATTTCATGTTTGTTTTTCACTTCCCAGTGGTGTGCTAGTTGAAGATGATTAGTGGTATGTAAAATATATTATTTAAATAATTTAATATTGTGGGAATTAGAAAAATCTATTTCTGTAATATTCTAGACTTCATATTATCACAGTAAGCATGATTCTGAGCTATAAAATTTTGATAAGGTCTTATACCATCTTGTCCGTTATAAAGCAAACATTAATATTTAAACAACAAACTTCCTTGGTGGTACATTTCTTGTTTAAGTGGATGAAATATTGTCTACCAGCAGTTATGCTCACTTTCTTCTTTTATGTATGAGAAATGTAGTGACCAGTGGTTATAGTGGTGCTCATTGAAAACTTAGAGTCACTTAAAACGTATGATTTCGCAACATTTTAATAGATACAAGTGACTTCTGAAAAGTCTTGCTTGTTTTACTATTAAACATATTTTTGGAAACAAATTCTCTGCTGTTTTATATTCTGAAGAAAGAATTGGCATCTTGTTTATATGATTTTTTAAAATAATTTAAATCATTAAAAATTTTTATTAGATCAAATCACATCAACATTCCCAACAATAATGTAATAAAAATTAGGTGAATGAAGAATATAATTTGGCCAATATCACTCCCCCGAACTGCCCCTCCTCCCTGCCTCCCATCCTTGATCCTTTTCCTCTGTTGATCTCATTTTGATTTTCATGACATCCTGCCCCCACCCCTTTTCCTTTTTCCTCTAGTTTGTGTATGAGAACCTACAACCCTTAGCCTTCTGACTTTGAAGTATTTCACTTAACATAATGGTCTAGTTCCATCCACTTTCCTGCAAGTGAAGCAATGACTTGTGAATAATTGCACCACACACATGCTGCTCATGTTAAGATTCCCGATTCATGTTACTTTAATGGGAATAGGATTTTATGACAAGGGAAAAAAGTCAACTATAGCAACTGAAGTCACAGCACAACAAGACATTTTCCCCTAGTCTCAGTGGTATGAGGGTCTTACAGAGAACTCTATCACTCTAACCTCTATCAGCAGCAGGCTTTTTTTTTTAATGGTTAGCAATAAAAAAAAGTTAGGGCATTTAAAAAATATCCTTTGTATATCTGCTTAAAAATATTTGATTTTTTTTTTAGTTATATATGAACACAGTCTATTTTTGTGGCACTGAGGATAGAACCCAGGGCTCACATGTGTGAGGTAAGCACTCCCACCGAGTCACAACTCTAGCCTTCAGAGTAGTTCTGATTTGCACTTCCCTGATGACTAATGATACTGAGCCTTTAATATTTTTTTCCCTATTTGTATTTTGCATTTTGAGAAGTGTCTATTATTTTTTAACTTGATTACTTGAGTTTTTGGAGTCCCTTAGGTCATCTGGTTACTGAAATCTTGTCAGAAAATGGCTTATTTTACTTAATGTTCTGTCTCCATCCAAACACAGAAGACATGTAGTGCATATTATTTCAAAATAGAGGTTAAAATAGAGAGCCAATCCGAATATACAATGGTTTAAGAGGTGGAGGGAGTGTGAGGTTGAATAGAGGCTAGATTTGATTACTGCATGCTATGCTGTATGCATTTGTTGAAATATCACATTTAACCTCATTAATACTTTTGTTTACTTGAAAGCATCTTTAATTTTGATAAACAGTAAAAGATCAGTAGAGAAAAGGGACCAAGGGGTAGGAGAGAGGAAGGGGTGAAGTCCTGGGGAGAGATCAGCCAATTTATATTGTGATAATGTGTACATATACAAGTATGTAACAAATATACTATGTACAACTATCATACCAATAAAAATGTGGAAAAAGTAAAAAAAAAATTATTAGAGATTGGGAATATGGGCAAATCAACTGACATAAGAAATGTGTACAAATTCAGAGCACAGGTTTTGGAAGCTCTTTATTATTATGAAACATTTTGATCAATGAATAGAAACCAGTTTCCATCCTGATCTCCAAGTCATGGACTCCATGGGTTTCCTCAGTGATCACCCAAGGCAGAGGCAAGGGCCAGATGCTCAGATATTGAACAAGACTAACTCCTTGGCCTGGGGGAACGTGCAGCCCAGTGGAAAATAGAGCAAAATGAAAGAAAAGAAACTCATAATATCACAGTAACTATATGTGGCTAATGAAAGACACCCATGGCCTTGTTGTAGCAGAAATAAGTCTTCAGAAAGAACTGGGCAGCAAGGAGACCAGGAGGCCAGCCTGAATCCCTTGACTTATGAAGTCCAGCAGGCTGGGGATGGTGGGGCTGGGTGGAGTTGTGGACACTGCTGCTCTGTCCCCCTTGACCATCACTTGGCCCCAGGGAGTTTTGCACAGGTGCAGCACTGTGGCTCTGACTATTTCTCACCCACTCTGCAAATTGGTGATGCTTTCTAGAGATTCAAAATCAGGGCTGAAGGTCAGGATGCAGAAGCTGCAGCCATGCTCTTGCTCTATGTGGTCCAGGAACAAGGTTCTCCCCGCCAGAGTCTGGAACAGGGATGCCAAGGTGTCGGGGCATCCTAAGGGAGGAGGAAGGTCCTGGGTGTCCCGTGCAAGGAAAGGTCACCTCTCATTCATGCCAATTTGATAATGAAAGGAAATTAGTGTAGTTTTCTGGCTCATCCTTGAGCCTTGTTCCCACCTCCTCAGCCTCTATACTTAACCACATCACTTCTAGTCTTGAATTCTTCCCTATGTATCTAGAGCTTCTTTTTAAGTATAAAAGCAAATGTGAATGCAGATCTCATACTTACACATGAGATAAAAGTCTGCTTTTTGTATTGAATATATATTTGGAGCTCTTTTTATTTTCAGTGTCTTCCTTTATTTTTATAATTCCATACATCATTATGAATAAGCACAGGAGTATATTTTTCTTTAATTTTGATTACTTTAAGTAACTATAGTTTGTTTGTTTGTGTGTTCGTTTTTTTGGTGCCAGGGATTGAACCCAGAGCAGTTCATTCTCAGCCCTTTTTATTTTTTTTTATTTTAAGACAGGGTCTCCCTAAATTGTTGAGGCTGATCTCGAACTTTCCATCCTCTTGCCTGTGCTTCTGGAGCCTCTGGGATTTATAAGCATGTGCCAGTATGTAAGGTGAAAACTTACTGATGGATATTTAAGTTTCTCCCTTAATCTTTTGCAATCACTGACAATTTTTCAATAAGTATGCAAAAATTATTTGGTGGTGTGCATCTATATGTAAAATAAATTACCATATGTGGTATTTCCAAGTCAAGAAATATTTCTTTGTTGTTTTGGAAAATGTGAATAAACATTTCTTCCAAGAGGGCTGTTTTCCAAATCAGCATTGTAAGAAAGTGCCCAGTTCACTACAGTCTCTCCAAAAAGTCAGCAACTTTGAACTCATATATTTATTTCCATCTGATATCATTGCAATTTTTCTTGACACTTTATATTTACATTTATTTAGCTGAAATTGACTTTTAAAGTTTTTATTATTGCTGTTTATTAATTTAGTTAATATTCAATCTTTTCTCTATTGTTCTATATCATAATTCATAGTTAGGAAGGCTTTCCCAAAAACCCCATAATAACGGAACCTTTCACATCATCCAGAGTTTTGATGCTGCTATTTCTGGGCTTAAATCTTGCATTCATTCAGAAATAATTTAATCCATTTGATGCAAAGTATGGGACAGAGATCAAATTCATCTTTTTCTATAAGAATATCCAATCATTTATTAAATGATCTATATTTGATCACTATTATTTTGATCCTACACTAAATTCTCATACAAACTTTATTTCCAGATTTTTAATAATATTACATTGGTCCTTTTGCCTATTTTTCTGAAAAAATGAATTTCTTAGACCTAACAGTTTGATGATTTATTTCTCTGAATACACAATAAGACCTCAAGGCAAATTATTATACTGGATTTAGTTTTAAGTATTGGAAACTAACTGGCAGTATGAAAATATAGTCTTGGGAGTGAGAAAGACACAGTGAAAGTTTCTTTTTTTCCCTGAATTTCTCTCTTCATAGCCTTTCCATAATTCCTGAAATTACACATAAAGTATCCTTTAGGGTTACAGTGTTGACAGCTTCTTTTCAAATGCAAATGTCAAACTGCCTACAGTATTTTTAACAAAATATAGTGTGGCAAGAGCTAAATCCTTAGACAGTCAAAATCCAGATTGATTACATTAAATCGGAGGACCTGGAGAATCATCAAGAATGTCTCTCATTTTAAAAGAGATTATGTCTTTCAGTTCCCTGTGCATTTATTTCCATAAAACCACATTAGACTAATCCCATAGTCAGCAATCCTACAAGTACTATGTCAGAAACTCAATAGATGTTCCATATGTATTTTTCAAATGAGGAATTTTTTTTTTTTTTATCCAGCCAGAGATTGATGTCTATTGTTGGCAGGGAGAGTTTGGGGATGGGTAGATTAGTACTTTCCCCTTATCATTCTTACATATTGCAAATGCAAATGGAACTCCATTGGAAAAACTGAAAAACATTCCCCAGAGCAAAGGCACAAATACAGGTCCATTGGATGTCAACACAAGCTCCTGAGTGTGGCTGTTTCGATGAATTTAAAATGTGCTGGGATACACAAGTAGCCCACTTGAATACATGACATTTCAAACCTGAGAGAACAGACGGTTAGCCACCTGACCTATGGCCAGAATGATTTGCTTACTGTTCATTTATTAAGTTATGAACAGTATCTGAATTATTGAGGAACCGTCAGGACACCATTCCCACTATTTTCCCCCTATTATTATATTTTACCGTAGTCTTCTGTATACTTTTATTGAGGTATGGTTTACACACAATAAAAGAGGCATAACATTTAAAAATTAACTTTTCTAGTGTGTAGTGATGTACATGAAATAACCTTAAGAGCACATGTCAATGAGTTTTTACAAATGTCTGTGATGATGAGCAAGAGCTCACTGTCCATGCACACAGAATGCAATACTGTGGCACTGGGCTTTGGCAAAAAGAAAATGCTTTTATTGGGAGTCAGGAGATAAAATTGCATCTGCCTCCCCATCAGTAGGCAGTGGGGGGATTTATATTGAAGGAGAGGGAAGTGCCCCTTGTGAATGGGATGGTGTTTTATTCAGCTTTTTTTTTCTGTTGCTGTGAACAAAACAACTGACAAAAACTACTTGGATCAGGGAATGTTCATTGGGGCTGAGGGTTTCAGAGGTCTCAGTCCATAGATGGCTGGCTCCATTGCTCTAGACTTGAGGTGAGGCAGAACCTCATGCAGGAAGAGCCCAGTGAAGGACAGCAGTTCAGCTCATGGCAGGATCAGGAAACAGAGCAGGGAAAGGGGTCACAGGGAGGATGCACCATTCCAGGGCACACCCCAGTGACCCACCTCCTCTAGCCTCACCCCCTGGCCTACAAATACTACCCAGTCATTCAAACCAGGATGAACTGATTAGGTAACAGCTCACAGTTCAGTCACTTTAGCTCTGAATACTCCTGCATTAACACAGGAGCTTTGGGGGGGACACCTCATACCCAAACCAGAACAGATGGTAAGAAAGTGGGCATTCAGAGTTCCTTCTGACAGTCCTGGAGGGCCAATGTGGCACTTCATAGGCTGTATGTGTGTGTGTGTGTGTGTGTGTGTGTATTTAGGGGTGTGGTTTCCATGTTCTACACAGGGAATTTAAGCTTGCTTAGCCAGTTTCATAGATACCATATTACACCCCTCTCTCCCCATGCCTCACATACTCAAAATCAAGAAGGAGAACATTTCCACTGGCCTCTTAGTACCTTCATGTTCTTTGTCTCCTTTAAAATTGAGGAGCCTGTCCAGCCCTGACCCCAGGCAGCAGTAGGCTGCTTTCTGCCATGTGAGTCAGCTTTGCTTTTCCAGAATTATATTCTAATGGAATCATGTACTCTGTACTCTTCTGTATCCTAAGGTCCACTAAGGTGACTCCCTGTGAGCTCAGAAATTTGGAGAAGTGCTGGATGATGTCTTGCTGACTTAAATGACCTCTCTGCCTTATTAAGTTGTAGATATTATACATGCTGGATACAAGTCCTTTCTCGGATCTCTGTATTGGAATATTTTTCTCTCATTGGTAGAATGCCTTTTCACTTTTTTCTTTTGAAAAACCAGACATTTTTATGTTTTATGAGATTCAATTTATCATTTATTTTCTTCTTATGCCCTAAGACATTTCTAACTTCTTAAATTAAAAAAGAAAAAAGAAAAGTTTTCCTGTACCTCCTCCTTCTGTGAGCTATAATTAATAATAGGGAAAAAAAGAGAAAAAGAAAACCATTTTAAGTCAGAATGTTCCCTAGAATTCCTTTAAGGATTTAGATAATGTTCATATGATAATAAATCAACAATGAACAAATGAATTTGGCTACAGCACAGGCACCTGTCTTTATCATCTCTTTTATAGTATAGATTTTAGGTTTAGTTTTATTATCATGCCCTTTGTAACTTCTGGTCTGCTCTGCTTCCTAACTCCTGAGGTGAGAGTTTTGCTTTACCACACACTGCAGCTGTGATGTCCTTGCTGGCCAGAGGCCCAGTGAAAATCTCAAACTCTGAAGTCCTTTTATCTTTTTAAGTTAATTGTCTCAATTTTTTCTTTATAGTGTCGGACAAGTAATTACTACTATACTCTGAAGAAGCTCTCTAGGACCATAATTTTAAAGTTATTTTGGAAAATGTGTTTTTATTTCCCTTGGCCAAATACTAACAGAAGAATTACTGAAACATAGGATAGGTGTATATTTAACTTTAAAAGAAACTACCAAAATATTTCACAGTGTTTATACAACTTTCCACACTCTCAGCAATGTATGCATATTCATATCATTCTGCCTCTTTGTCAAAAATGGGAATCCTTAATCATTTTGATTTTAGTACCTTTATGGAGCATAAATTGGTACTTAATTATCTTTTTCATTTTTGTTTTTTTTGCAAAACCAATTTAAGTTGAAAATATTTCCATGGGCTCTTGGTTAATCGTTCATCTCATTCTTAATTGTCCATTCTCTTAACATATGTTTTAGTTGGTTTAATTTTTAAAAGGTAGTTTAGTGCCTCCTCATATTTTCTAAATTAGGTTCTTTGCTAGACTTTGGCTTTCTCATTCATTTTTGTAATTTCATTTTTGTTGAACAGAACATTTAATTCTTATGAGGTCTAATCAATTGTGTTTTGTTCTTTGAATTAATGTTTTCATATCCAAAAGGAAAAATTTCTTTGCTTACTTATCCCAAGTTTGCAAAAAATATTATCTTTACATTTTCTTTTAAAACTATATGTTCTGATACTTGAGTCTGTACCTATGACCCATCTCAAATTAACTTTTGTATGTGGAGCAAGGCAGTGGTAGGGGTTCTTTGGTCATATGGATATCACTATCCCAAGATAATATGCTAAAAATATTTTACTTTTGGTGCAGAATTGAGTTATGTCTTAGTTGAGAGTTCATTAACTATGTAGGTATGATTTTATTATTATTGACCCTTCTTTATGATCCAGTGATACATTTATTTTTTCTTCTATTAATGTGATAGTATACTTACATTACACAATTGGCTAAGTTTTTATATATACATATGTGTGTGTATAAAACCATTGATATAGTTAAGATAATTCACATATCCATTCCTCCTAAAGTTTCCTCACACTCTTTGTAACTTCTCCTTTCTTCCCACTCCCATATCCACCCCCATTCTCCAGCTACCACTGATGTGCTGTATGTCACTATGCATAAATTAGTGCTTCCTAAAATTTTTGATGGTTGGAATCATATAGTACCTTCTATTTTTGTCTGGTTCCTTTCACTCTGTATGATTATTTGGGGATTCATCCATATTTCGGTCTATATAAGCCTTCCATGTTTTTAAACTGCCAAGTACTATTTTGCTGTACGGATGTACCACAATTTTTTATCTACTCACCTCTCAATGGGCATTTGAATTGATTCCAGTTTTTACCTGTGAGGAATGAATGTGGAGAGCAGTGGTGTAGATCATGGCCTCTGATTGCCTCATGGCTATGTTTGTGTTGGGAACTTCCTGTGCAAATGTGCAGGTCAAGATTGCCCCGGTACTCTAGTGAAGCCTGGCCTGAGGAAACTGCACAAAGCACAGAGCTTAAGCTCAGGCAGCAGTTTCCAGGGATAGAGAATTCTGAGCATAAGAAGATAACCCTAATATCTCTGCCATTGCTGCATCCTTCAGTTGGCCTGCTTTGCAGAAACTTTCCCACAAATAACTTTTTGATAAAAGTTATATAATAAACATGCTGAGCTAGCTCTGGTCACTGTTCTGCCAGCAGAGGACGGTGCTCCATCTGGTCCCAGTTTTCTCTCTCTGTGTGTTTGTCTGTTCTCAATCCTCCATCGTCCCTTGCCAGTTTCTGAATTCACGACTGTGGTGGCAGAATATTGTATGTGAGTTTGGTAAGCTCATAGGCTTTCTTTTAAGCCACATAGAGGAGTAGAATGACCAGAGCATACAGACTACATAAATTTCCAAACTGTTTTCCAATGTTCTTGTGCCTTTTTACCTTATAGCTGTGCATGAGAGAACAAGTTATACCAAATCTCTCCCAATATTTTGTGCTGTTAGTTTTTTAAGTTTTAGATATTGTCACAGATAGATTGTGTAACTTATTGTGGGTTTAATAGAATGAAATGATAGTTAGCAACTAAAAATGCCATATTTGTAAGAAAAAACAAGAAAACATGGAGTTATTTATCTGTTATCTGTTGAGCCCAATAATTATTGTAGAGATGTATTACAGTGGCAATATGTGGAGTACTAGTAAAGTAATCTGATTTTTACAATATTACAAACTTAAAATGTAGTGGGATATTAAAAAAAGAATGACATTGTATTCTAAATGCCATTTTCTATAGAATATTCTTTTCTGAATATTCCTGTAGCTTTACAGTATACATATACACACACACAAACACACACAAACTTTTTGAAGTCGAATTTAAATACCATAGATAGAAAAAGTATCAGATTTAGGCTTTAAAAAATCCTAAAACTCTACTATTCATTCTAATACTACTTTTGATATTGATCCTATGCAAGTTCACATGCTTAGAACCTTTCTAGTCAGTAGAAAACACTTTGTGTCATTTTAGATGACTCCTCTCGTCACAAATGTCAAATTTAATTCCATAGTGTTGTCAAATACTGTGTTGCATATTCTCTATGAGAAACCTCCACAGGAATTAAATACACAACCTTAGCCATACTGAAAATTATTTTAATCAACCTGGTTGACTTATATTGTCCTAGCTTCTGGACTTGGTTAGTAGTATGGAATACTGCTAAATATTTTCAAATTTTGAGCTCACCAGACAGAGATTTGCTTTTGAGTTCTCATATTTTTAAGTAACAGGGAGAATGGCAGAAGATGAGCTTGGATGTTTGAGCTGGAGACAGCTCACAGATAATACAACACATTAATGATATTGGAATTTATCCTAAGAATAACTGGAAGGTATTCAGGGGTTTTAAACAAGGCAACAAAATTATCAGCTCTGTGTTTGTAAAGAAGAGAAGAGTTATTCAAGAGGCACACTCAGGCATTCAGGCAAGAGATAATGGTGTTCATGCCACATTCAGAGTCTATCATGGAAGAAAACAGGCTCTGGAATGCAGAGGCTGGTTTGTATGGTCTAATGGTGAAGAGCCATCTGTTCAAGGTGGATAAGAACCCACATTCTAATCCAGATATCCCTGGTTTGAATCCCAGATAGGTTATATTTTAGCTGAGTTAAAATGGGTATCTTTCTTAAAAATCTATGTGCCCTGACTTCTCATCTATAGAAAAATCATTATTTATTATCTAGCTTATATAACCGTTCTGCTACCTAAAAAATGAAATGTCAGACTGAGAATGGAACTTAGTGGTACAGCACTTGACTAGCATGCACAAGGCCCTGGGTTCAGTTCCCAAAGCACACATACATACACATGCAGGAATGTCAAAATTGGTGTCCTTTCCTTCAAGAAAATGGCATGAAATAATATGTTATCTTCAATAAATGTAAATGAGGGTGGCAAGGGTTCACAGAGTAGTTTCTTACACTTTTCTTGTAGAGTCAGCTGTTTTCATTATTGACCACCAAAAAAATGGATGTCCTAGTTTCATGGGCTGAACAAGCACTTTATGTCTCCTATATTACTCTAAAGAGGCAGAGAGAAGAATGGGAGGGAGGGCCATGAGGAGCTGGTGGAAAAACAGAGGATATGGTTGCAAGCTAAGTGGAGTGGCTACAAGATAGAAACTATTAGAGACCTAGAGTTTACCAGGAGGTTAATTGGAGAAAGAAGAAAATAAATCACTATCTATAAGAAGGGATTAGAGAAGGAAATTAACTATGTGAGTAAAGTGCAAATAAAATGCAGAACAGCAGAGTCGGGAATGTTACCCTGCCGTCCTGGAGATGGAGAATGGTGAATTTAGAAACACCCAGAGGCACAGCTGAAATCAATGTGTCTGGATATGACTATTATGGTTTGTTTAAATACCTGATATCAAGAGCATCATACAGAAATTGGAGGGATAATCTTAAATGTTTGAGAGGTCTATAACTTTAATGAAATGAAACTAATTTGGGGATGATTTGGGGAGGGGGATTTTAAAACATTTAGTCATTTATGATGACTTTAGAAATTTTATGTACAGTATGCAAATTAACATTTAAATGAGTCATCATTTTTAACCCACAGATCATTCCAGTCATTCCTTTTATTACAGTAACATTGCAGATATGTCAATGACCTTTTTCCTCCAAAGTCTGGTTGCATGCCATAAGAGAATGAGCTGGAAGTGAGCCTGACCTTGGGTGATGCTCAGGTCAAGTCCATCTCTAAAGAGGAGAGTGTACCTTCCTTCAGTAAAAGCAAACGTGTAGACATGTCACAAACCCTCTTTAGAGGTATTTCAAAGGAAGTCTTATTTCTTACTTTCCTTTTAGTTAGAAGGAACAATACTATTAAGTTTTTACCTCTGTTAACTATTTTAAAGGAACATTCTACACACTGAGGAATCTTCTTCTAGATTTAGGATATGAAAAAGGTTTCCCAAAGGTCCTTTAGACCCTTTAGATCTCTGAATTAAAAGGTGTTATCAGGAGAACTAAGATATTTCCAAGTAAAGGTGCAAAGATCCAAAGACATTGGGCATAACCTACTTAGGAAACTGCAAGAACTTCAGAGTCCCTAAGCAGTAGTGAACAAGGAGAGTTTCAGTGGTTGTTAGACTAGAAATCACATCATGCAGGCTGCTGAGCACCATGCTGAGGGAATTTTATTTTATCTTTAGGGTTTGGGGAGGCAATATGGATTTTAAGTAGTTTTTTGGAGGACCTGTCACCATAGTTTCACTTTGAAAAAATAATTTACTGTAAAGCTGAGTTAATTATGTATCGTGGGTAGTAACAAAAACACGCATGAAAAATATCCTTCACTTATATTAAGTAAAAATGAAACTACGATTTGTTGATACAGTTCAAGACCTTTGAAATGTCATACTCCCTGATGTAGTGCAGCCACTCTTGAAATTAATTCCAAGGAAATAATTAGAAAATAAAATGTGGTATATAGAAAAAAACACATTAAGTGATGCATAATTTGAATGGCAATAAAAAAAACCCAGAAAAAAATCTATGTCAAATTTGCTACATTCTAAATTGTCAGGTAATATGTATTCCACTTACAAATAAAAAATAATAAATCAACAAATATATAGCACTAACTGACAATGATAAGAAAAATCTAGAAGGAGTGGGTGTTACTTCCAACTTTTTGGAACTCTTAAGTATAAAGATTTTACTATTATATGGCATCATATACAGAGTTGTTCACAACTAAAATTTTCTTTATCTTAAAAATTTAGCAGTAAGAAATGCTGACAAAGCATAAGATTAGTATAGTGATCATGACTTCTAATCTAATGATATAACTATGGAGTTAATCCAGGAAATAGTCACAACTCATAAAATGTTTTATATCAAGAAAAAAGTTGAGTCATACCATTTATGTATAATGTATAGACTATATTATTGACCTTTAATCTCCTTTTGTTTGTTAACTTTTACCAGTTAAATTCTTCTGGCAATCTTACTTGTACAAGGTTTAAAAAAAAATTAAAATAACACTAAGTAAATAGAATGGTGGATGTAGAGAGACTAATTTTGATTTTTTAACCTAGACAAATACATGACTAGCATAAATAACTCTTTCTCAGACCATCTAAAGGGTGATTTCAGAAATATTAAAATAGAGATTTTCAGTATTCAGTATCATCTGTATATTATTATTCCTTGCAAGCAGCTCATGAGAGCAGTTGGACTCCATGAAGGTATAAATGCCTTAACTTTCCCAGCTGCGGGCCTCTGGCAGGATCTCTTAGGTGTCCTACTCAGAATGAAATCTCAGGCATTCAACCGTTTTTCCCAGAAAATGGAAGGAAGAAAGGGACCTGGGTGGAGGGGTTGGGGGTGGGAGGTGAAGGAAGGGGGTCGGGGGGTGGGGGTGGGGGGAGGAAACAAGCTCATTGCTTGCTAGTTTAAGTGTTTAACTCCCCTCCTTGGTAAACTGTTCTGGGTTGCCAGTAGGTGCTCCAGATGCAGTGATCGCTCTGGTGAGACTTTTATTTGGAACCTGTTTGTGTTCTTTGGAACCCTTGAGAGATCAGAGATGGGGACACTGCTCAAGTTTATATCCTCCTTTGCTGGAAATACCATCCACACCTTCCGGATTCTACCTGGGGTCACTGGACCTTGATTTTAAGTTTGCTTGGAAGAGCATCTTCAGGACAGAAATCTTATGAGAGAAAGACTCCCTATGCATCAACTTCAAAATTGACTTTGCTATTCTTAATAACTTGTTCTTCAATTGAAATTTATGAAAAATATCTCTGTGTCATTGTAAAACACTCCTAAGATGATTATCAGGATTAAATTTAATTTATATGTTATTGTGAAGAAAATTCATGTGAGATATTGAATTCTTCCATATATGAACAAGATTTAATTCTACACTTGTATTTTAATTTGTTTATTTCAGTAGAAGTTTATAACTTTCTTTATGAAGCTCTTGAACATTTTTTCATTCAACATTTTTCTGTTTCTGTAGCATATAAATTCTATATTTTTAATATGGCCAAATGCATATAATTCAAAATTGATTATTTTAACCATTTTTTAACTACATGGTTCTAGACATTGTTTGCAACCATCACCATTGTTTGTTTCTAGAACTTTTTCATTATCCTGAACTAAATTCTATTTCTTAAAAGTTAGATTGCCTAATTGAATCTTTGCTACTATGAAGAATGACTATGCATTTTGTATATTTACCTTGTATGTATGTAAAAAGCTATTGGAAATCTATTATTTATTCTCTAAATTGTTTTCAATTTGCTACATAGAAATTAATGTCATGATGCACTAAGGTGTATCCTAAATATTTCTGTGTTACATAATTTCTGATATTTTGTACCACTTTACCTATCCCTAATCTTGGGTATTCTTCTCACCACTCTCTCAAATTTCACTAATTTTCTATTTTTCTGTGTTTAATTAGCCATTCAACCCAGTTTTTGAGGCATTAATTTCTAGATTTTTATGTAGATTTTTTTTCAATGAAAAATGTTTTTTTAATAAATGTAGATTTTTAAGTCTTTCAAATCGTCCTGTTCTTTTGTGCATAGTGCTGGTTCTTTCAGTATGATTTCTCCCCTTCATATGTTGCTGTGATCAATTTAAATAATTCTTACATTACTTTAAAAATGCTCTTCTCTGTTTTTTTTCTGGGTGTCAATCTTCATATATGGTGTGCTTTTTGCTCTTCCTCATTTTTAATTGTTCAGGATTAACTTATTTAGTTATTTTTGCTGTTAGCTCATCTTCAACTGCCTCCCCCTGTTCTATGATTTGGACATGGGGAGTGTATCCCAAAAGTGCATATGTAAAGCCTTGGTCTCCTGGGTGAAGCTATTGGGAAGTTCCATGGACTTTTAAGAATGAATATACACAACAGAATATTACTCAGCATTTTCAGGTAAATGGATGGAGTTGGAGAATATTATGCTAAATGAAGTAAGCCAATTCCAAAAAATCAAAGGCCAAATGTTCTCTCTGATAAGTGTATACTGATACATATCCATAATGGGGGAAACATGGGGAAAATGAAGAAACTTTGATGGAACAAAGGGGTGGGGAGAGGGGGACTGGGGGTAGGAAAGATGGTGGAATGAGATGAACATCATTACCCTAGGTACATGTATGACTGCACATATGGTGTGATGCTATATTGTGTACAGCCAGAGAAATGATAAGTTGTGCTGTAATTGTGTACAAGAAATCAAAGTGCATTCTGCTGTCATAAATGCATGATTAAAATAATTTTTTTTAAAAAGAGGTGGGGCCTAGTAGGAGGTCCTCAGGTTACTGTGGGTGTGCCCTTCAAGGTGCTTAGATGCCCCATCCAAGCCTTTCTGTCTACTTCCTGACTCAGGATGTAAAAGCTTGCAAGGACATGTGCTTCTGCCACTGCCATCTGCTACCCTCACCAGAACTGAGCCAATGAAGGCACCAGGCCTTTGAGCCTCCCAAACTGTGAGCTAAATAAACATTTTCTCATTATAGGATAATTGTCTCGGGTATTTGGTTGTAGTAATATAAGGTTAACTAATACACGCTGAATAATTGCATCCTCCCCAAATTCATATGTTTGAGCCCTAACCCCCAACGTGATAATATCAGGAGGCAGGGTCTTTGGAGGTCATTATGTTTAGTTGAGGTAGATACCCCATGTTGGGATAATCTCCTTGTAAATAAAGGAAGAGACTGGCACTCTCTCTCCCCACCAAATGAGGACACAGTGGGAAGGCACCTGTCTGGATTGGGAGGAGGGCCCTCACCAAGAGCTTCACAGTGCCAACAAAGGATCTCAGATGTCACCCTCCAGGGCTACAAGAAGTAAGTATCTGCTGTCTACACCACCCAGTCTGTGGGGCTTTGTTATGTCAGATCGAGCTGAGACACACATACTCAAACCTATCGTGTTGATTTGAAGACAGAAATACTTGTTTCCATGAGCAAATCAGATCTCACAAGATTTCTATTCCTGGCTCTTACCCTTTAGGAAAATATTCTGCTTATCTATGTATGGATTTTAACTACCCAACACTGTTCAAATATGCCTGAATTCTAACAACTGACTTTCAAACTCTACATTTGATCAGCCTGCTTGGCAGAACTTGATCTACAAGAGGTGGTGTTAGCTCTTTGCCTTTCAAGAAGTATAACATTTTGAACCACATAGGTGGTATCATTTCCTTATGAATTCTCATGACTTCAGGTATGACATTCATTTCTTGAGGATCTATATTATAATATTTTAAATATGTTTTCCCTTAACCCCTAAAAACATTTCCTAATATCTTAAACACTAGAAGTTTGAATATACTCACATTTTAATAAAAATGTAGATTATGAAGGAAATTGGGAGGCAACCTCTTCTAGCCACATCATTTTGGAGCGAATCTTCTTATTTGTGCTGATTCAGCTATGGGCCAAATTTAATGCCTTTTACTCTCCTGCTTTTAAAAGTCAGATGTCAAAAAGTAATCTAATGAAAGTATAATAATGTGCTCTATTTGTATTCTGTTTCAATAGTAGACATTGCAGCATGCACTTTTCAAAAAATTTAGTTGTAAAAATATCTTTTGAATACAGAGACATTGAGGTGGTAGATATTATAGAAGGTCAAGAAGTGGTAATTTAATTACACAGTCAGTTAATGGGCTGGTCATTATTGAAGGCAGATATAGGATGCCTTTGTATTCTGTGAGTTGTCTTCAGTGAAGGATGTTCTCTGAACTGTAACTTAATTATTTTAATACAGTTTAAATGAATAGATTACAGAAATCATTTGAAAACATAGTAAGTTATAGTGAAGTCTCTCCTTGGATTTCTTTTTGGTTTTATCTATGGATTATGTAAATGAATGTGGCTGAGTCCTATCTGTCCTGTGCTCTGGAAAAGGAAGAATGAATGGGTCCTCACTCCAGCCTGCTGACTTGGAGAAATGAAGGTGCCTGTGGATAAAAGATGCTGGATGCGGCCTGCATTTTGATTCTTGGTAAAGACTTGCAGCCTCCGAAATTAGAGACGTCGCTTGCTGTGGAACTTTAAAAGGAACAACACCCATCTTTTTCTGTGAGTACAACCATGAGTGTCTAACACCGTGAAGAGTCCTTGGGAATCCTCTTTCCTCTACTCTTATTTGCATTGTCCCTGGGCTTCTGAACCTTTTCCACAAAGAGGCACACAGAGAAGATGAACATACTCCAAAGTTTGCCAAACATGGTAGATGGAGGAAGCCATTCATGGCCAGATGCAGCAGAATCAGCTTCCTGGCATAGATCCTGGCCAGCTGCCGCATCGCTGAGAGGAATCAAGATGGACACTCGTATCCCTGTGCTACTGTACAAATGGTTGAGAGATGTGCCAAATGAGACCATACCAGCCACTGCACAGAGATCAAATGGTAAGCTGTAGGACCGCCCCAATGTTACTAAGTCATCAAACACTGATTTACCTTTTTGGGTCCCAAGACTTGCACTTCCCCAATGCTGAGTGCAAGGGCTGTGGGCAGCTCACAGATGAGTTCCCCTGAGGGGAATGGCCCTGAGCCAAGGGAGGTATAAGGTCCTTGACTTGATCAACTCTGAAGTCATCCCAGCTCTATTGCTCTGAGGGATGGAGCAGGCTTCTGCCTAGCCTGCAGGAGGGTTCACAACTTCCACCCTAGTTGGTTCCCTCAGTCCCCGAGGAAACTCGTTCTAGCAATTACTTCCCAACAGATCTTCAGAACACAAATTGTCTTCAGGTGTTTACTAGGAAATAGACATAAGACAGGAGCAAAGACCAATAAAGCTTAGACCCACCTCAGTTATCTTAGAATCTATAGGGAATGACATCCAAGCAAGCAAATGGTGTCATGAGCATTACCAGAGTGTGTGCAGGTGTGGCAGTACAGAGCTCAAGTACCCATGCACCAGAGAAGGAGGAGCCAATAAAGCCCATGGAAGAGGCAGCAGGAAGGGTCCTGAGAGAGAGCAGGGCAGCATAGCAGCATCATTGTCAGGTGCTTATTGAGCAAATGCTTCATAATATTGAGATAGTTGAAAATTTATCCTTTTGTTGTATCATCTTTTAGGAAAGACTTAAAGTTGATGTGGGGGGGGTGACTCATAAATGATACGCAGAACTTAATAGACAAATAGTAATAGCAGGACATGGAAGGTAGAAAAAATACCAGCTTAACAATTGTAGACAGGTGGCATATTTCAGAGAAGCACAAGCAGTTTGGTATTACTCCATCAAGGAGGAGCTGGGGCTGATGTGGTGCAGAGTGCACACTCTTCTGGCCACCCTAGAGTCAGCTGTATAGAAGGATGAGAGCATGTGGTGCTCGTCCACAGACTTCCTCTGTTCTTAAAAAGGAACTGGAATGGAAATCTTGTTTTATAAAGGTCAGGGTGCTGAGGAGCAGGGAAGACACCCAGGGCACTCTTTCTTTGATGTGGCACAGGTTCAAATGATTATTAATGCCAACACTTTTTGCACTGAGGGGTTTGAGAAGCATTTCTTCAATGTATGTACAAGTGTGCACAAGTTGTACTCACAGAAAAACAAGATGGGTATTGTTGCTTTGAATGTTCCATAGCAAGTGTGCACAAAGGCCTACATACACACACACACACACACACACACACACACACACATCCACGGTGCTCTGCTGTCTTTGTGTTGTTATCTGGTCCACATAAACTGGTGCTTTATGTTGGATACAGTGTCTCCTGTGCAGAATTTCTGGAACAATTTCATTACTGCATCCGAGCTGACTGTGGAGCAGCTGTCTGTTACCTCTTTTGCTTGCAAACTTTCTAGGAGCCACTATCTGAAGGGAGGATCTCTTGCCATCAAATGCTCTCCTCTGTCAAACACCATGTGAATCCAGGGAGGTCCTGTCTGTGGATTTCCTTGGGCACCACCTAATGAAGGGGAGGGTGGAAGAGCGATTCATACTGGGGCAGGAGGCGAGGTCAGTTCTGGGCCATTTCCCTCCCACTGCACCAGCAACCACTGAGGTCTGCTCACCATCCCAGGAGCCAGAGGAAAGAGAGCCTCACGCATCCCTGCACTTGGCTTCTCAGTCGGGCACAGCTGACTTCACAAAATCTACCACAAATTTCAGTGATTTCATCCTACAGAAGTTTCTTTCTTTCTTTTTGCATAAATTCCCAATGTTGGTGAGAGATAGGAAGGGCTCTGGCCCATACCTTCATTTGCAAGTATAGATTTGGTCTATTTTTTAAAATTCACTTTATCTGAAGACCTGGAGTCTTCCAGCAGCCCAAAGATAGGGGAAGAGAGAAAGCACAGAGAATCACCCGAGAACCGCCCTTGCTGGTTGACTCCAAGGCTATGTTCCCAGGCCAGACACATGAGGTTTATGTGTGACATGGCCATGGCTAATTACGAAAGGGGGCTGCCAAGTGTGACCAGCTTCGTGCTGAGAAGGGAAAGGAAATGAGTGTGGCAAGCACATGGGCTCCCTGTGCTGCACGTTATACCAACATGCGTTCTGACAGTTCCTGCTCATATGGCAGTCACCTCTTTGTGTCCTTAGATGGCTGCTGCTTCTGACAGCCAACTACACACCCTGGGGGCCTAAGGAAGAGTCTGGGCCTCTGCTGCTCCCCTCAGCTTCCATCCCAGTTCTGCAGGTCTTCTTCTGAATCACCCTGTGGCCTTCGTCTTCTCTCCCCTCCCTCCCTCCCTCACTCCAGACTTCCTCTGTTCTTAAAAAGCACATACGGTAAACACTTTAATTTTGGTTTTCTTTCACAGGGAAGAAGAAATCATCCATATTTATCAGGTGAGTCAAAGAAGTAAACATTGCCCCTGGGACTGCTAAGTAGCCCATGAGTACTTTGATAATCCTAGGGATTATTGTGGTTATTTACAAGTTCTTGTTATCTGTTTAATTTAAAAATCTAAGTCAAAACAAGATGCATTTTTAAAAATCTCTTCCATTCAGCATTACGGAACAATCCCTAGATACATAAAGAGTTAAATGTACTTCATTGCTCTAGTTCATTCTGGTTCATATTTCTTTGGCAATAAGACTTGAGCTGCAGGCATCAGTAAAGATCGCACAATTTATCATTATACAAAATCATGCCATCAATACACAGTACTTACATTTAAAAAATAGACTTAGAATCAGGAGAAAAAAGTTCATGAAATATATATTTTAGAGGTTAGGTATACTTCTTTGTAATTAAGTTACAATTTTTTAAAATATTTTTTATTTTATTTTTTTTACACAAATGGAGTACAATTTCATTTCTCTGGTTGTACATGATATAGTTATACCATCTGTTCATTCATACCCATACTTAGGAGTGAAAATATCCATATCATTTTACCATCTTCCCCCTCCCTACATTCCCCCTCCCCTCCCTCTCCAATCCTCCACCCCCTCCCTCCCCTCTACTTAATCCAAAGTTTCTCCCTTCTTCCCTTGCCCCTGCCCATTATGGATCAGCATCCATTTATCAGAGAAAACATTTGGCATTTTTTTTGGGGGGGGATTGGCTTATTTTGCTTAGCATGATATTGTCCAACTTCATCCATTTACTTGCAAATGACATAATTTTATTCTCTCTTAATGCTGAGTAATATTCCATTGTGTATATATCCCACAGGTTTTTTTATCCATTCATCTATTGAAGGGCATCTAGGTTGGATCCACAGATTAGCTATTGGGAATTAAGCTGCTATAAACATTGATGTGACTGCATCACTGTCATCACTAGAGTATGCTGATTTAAGTCCTTTGGGTATGGACCAAGGAGTGGGATGGCTAGGTCAAATGGTGGTTCCATTCCAAGTTTTCTAATGAATCTCCATACTGCTTTCCAAAATGGTTGTAACATTTTGCAGTCCCACCACATCCTCATGAACATTTATTGTTGCTTGATTTTTTTGATAACTGCCATTCTGACTGGAGTGGGATGAAATCTTAGTTTTGATTTGCATTTCTCTAATTGCTAGAGATGATGAACATTTTTTCATAAATTTATTGATCTATTGTATATCTTTTTCTGTGAAGTATTTGCTCACATCCTTAGCCCATTTATTGATTGGGTTATTTGTTTTATTGGTATTAAGTTTTTTGAGTTCTTTATATATCCTGGATATTGGTGCTCTATCTGATGTGTGTGTGGTAAAAATTTGCTCCCATTATGTTGGCTCTCTCTTCACTTCATTAATTGTTTCTTTTACTTAGAAGGAACTTTTTAGTTTGAATCCATCCCATTTATTGATTCTTGATTTTACTTCTGGTACTTCAGGAGTCTTGTTAAGGAAGTCAGTTCCTAAGCTGACATGATGTAGATTTGGGTCTGCTTTATTTTCTATTAGATGAGAGTCTCCAGAGTAATTCTTAGGTCCTTTATCCATTTTGAGTTGAGTTTTGTGCAGGGTGAGAGACAGAGGTTTAATTTCATTTGGCTGCATATGGATTTCCAGTTTTCCAAGCACCATTTGTTCAAGAGGCTATCCATTCTCCAATGTATGTTTTTGGTACCTTGGTCTAGTATGAGATAATTGCATTTATTTGGGTTTGTCTCTGTGTCCTCTATTCTGTACCATTGGTCTACATGCCTGTTTTGGTGCCAATACCATGACATTTTTCTTACTATACCTCTGTAGTATAGTTTAAGTTCTGGTATTGTGATGCCTCCTGCTTCACTCTTCTTGTTAAGGATTGCTTTAGTTATTCTGGGTCTCTTATTTTTCCAAATTAATTTCATTATTGCTCCTTCTATTTCTACAAGGATGTCATTGGGATTTTGACTGGAATTGCATGAAATCTGTATAACTCTCGGTAGTATGGTCTTTTTGACAACATTATTCTGCCTAACCAAAAGCAAGGGAGATCTTTCCATCTTATAAGGTCCTCTTCAATTTCTTTCTTTAGTGTTCTGTAATTTTCATTGTAGAGGTTTTTCACCTCTTTTGTTAGATAGATTCACGGTATTTTATTTTATTTATTTTTTTGCTATTATAAATGGGGTAGATTTCCTAATTTCTCTTTTAGAAGATTTGTCACTCATGTACAGAAATGCATTTGATTTATGGGTGTTGATTTTATATCCTATCCTGCTACTTTGCTGAATTCATTCATTAGTTCTAGAAGTTTTCTGGTGGAATTTTTTGGATCCTGTAGGTATAGAATTATGCTGTCAGCAAATAATGATACTTTGATTTCTTCTTTTCCTATTCATATCCCTTTAATTTCTTTCATTTGTCTAATTGCTCTGGCTCAAGTTTCTAGGACTATGTTGAATAGAAATGGTGAAAGAGGGCATCCCTGTCTTGTTGCAGATTGCAATTTTTCTCCATTTAAAATAATGTTGGCATTGAGCTTAGCATAGATAGCTAAGGTATGTTCCTATTATCCCTAGTTTTTCTAGTGCTTTGAACATGAAGGTGTTCCGTACTCTGTTGAATGTTTTTTCTGTATCTATTGAGATGATCATGTGATTCTGATCTTTACGTCTATTGATGTGATGAATTACATTTATTGATTTTCATATGTTGAACCAATCTTATACCCCTCATTTGATCATGGTGCACTATCTTTTTAATAGTTTTTGTATTCAATTTGCCAGAATTTTATTGAGAACTTTTGCATCTACGTTCATTAGAGCTATTGGTCTGAACTTTTCTTTCCTTGATGTGTCTTTGTCTGGTTTTGGTATCAGAGTAATATTGGCCTCATAGAATGAGTTTGGAAGGGTTCCCTCCTTTTCTATTTCATGGAATAATTTGGGGAGTATTGGTATTAGTTCTTCTTTGCAGGTCTTGTAGAACTCAGTTGTGAATCCGTCTGGTCCTGGGTTTTTATTTGTTGGTAGGCTTTTGATGGCATCTTCTATTCATTGCTTGAAATTGATCTGTTTAAATTGTGTATGTCATCTTGATTCAGTATGGGTAGATCATATGACTCTAGAAATTTGTCAATGTCTTTAAGATTTTCTATTTTATTGGAGTATAAATTTTCAAAATAGTTTCTAATTATCTTCTGTATTTTGATAGTGTCCATTGTGATATTCCCCTTTTCATCACGAATTTTAGTAATTTGAGTTTTTTCTCTCTTTATCTTCATTAGCAAGGCCAGAGGTTTATCAATTTTATTAATTTTTTTCAAAAAACCAACTTCTCATTTTGTAAATTTTTAAATTGTTTCTTTTGCTTCAATATTATTGATTTCGGCTCTGATTTTTAATTATTTCCTGTCTTCTACTACTTTAGGTGTTGATTTGTTCTTCCTTTTCTGGGCTTTGAGGTGTATTGTTAGATAATTTATTTGATGACTTCTTCTAATTTAAAGGAATGATCTCAATGCAATGAACTTTCCTCTTAGCACTGCCTTCATAGTGTCCCAGACATCTTGATATGTCATATCAGTGTTCTCATTTACCTCTAAGAACTTTTTAATCTCCACTGTGATGTCTTCTGCTGTCCATTGTTCATTCAATATAATGTTATTTAGTCTCCAGGTGTTGGAGTAGCTTCTATTATTTATTTTATCATTGCTTTCTAATTTCATTCCATTATGATCTGATAAAATGCAGGGTAGTATCTCTATTTTTTTATATTTGCTAAGAGTAGCTTTGTGGCATAATATATGGTCTATTTTAGAGAAGGATCCATGTGCTGCTGAGGAGAAAGTGTATTCACTCATTGATAAATGAAATATTGATTGTATTATTGAGATCTATAGTATCTTTGTTTTTGTTTGGAAGATCTATCTAGTAGTGAAAGAGGTGTCTTAATGTCACCCAATACTATTGTGTTGTGGTCTATTTGATTCTTGAAATTAAGAAGAGTTTTTTTTTTTTAAATGTATATAGATGCTCTATTGCTTAGGGCCTATGTATTTACAATTGTTATGTCTTGCTGATGTGTGGTTCCCTTAAGCAGTATGAAATGTCCTTCTTTATCCCTTTTGACTAATTTTGGCTTGAAGTCTACTTTATCTGATATGAGGATGGAAACCCCTGCTTGTTTATGTGGCCCATGTGAGTGATATGTTTTTTCCCAACCTTTCACCTTCAGTCTGTGGATGTCTTTTCCTATGAGGTGAGTCAGCAGATTGTTGGGTCTTTTTTTTAATTTAATCCTATCTGCCAATTTTTTGATTGATGAGTTTAGGCCATTAACATTCAGGATTATTATTGAGGCATTGTTTGCATTCCCAGTAATTCTGGTTTATTTGTGGTTTTTAACTTGATTTGTTTTCTCCTTTGATTGACTTTTCCTTTAGTGTTGTTCCTGCCTTTGCTGATTTTCATTGTTATTTTTTATTTCCTCCTCATGGAATATTTTGCTGGGAATGTTCTGTAGTGCAGACTTTCTAGTTTTAAATTCTTTCAACTTTTGTTTATCATGGAAGGTTTTTATTTTTTCATCCAATCTAAAGCTTATTTGGCTGGATATAAAATTCTTGGTTGACATCCATTTTTCTTTCAGACCTTGGTATATGTTATTCCAAGCCCTCCTGGCTTCGAGGGTCTGTGCTGAAAAATCTGCTGAGATGTGAATTTGTCTCCTCCTATATGTGATCTGCTTCCTTTCTCTTGCAGCCTTTAAAATTCTCTCATTCTGTATGATAGGTATTTTCATTATAATTTGCCTTGGTGTAGGTATGTTTTAATTTTGTACATTTGGTGTCCTGTAAGCCTCTTGTATTTGATTTTCCAATTCATTCTTTAGGTTTCAGAAATTTTCTGATATTATTTCATTGAATAGATGGTTGTTCATTCCTTTGGTTTGTATCTCTATGCCTTCCTCTATTCTAATAATTCTTAAACTTGGCCTTTTGATATTATCCCATAATTCTTGCATGTTCTGTTCATGGTTTCTTACCATCTTAACTGATTGGTCAACTTTATTTTCAAGATTATATATTTTATCTTTATTGTCTGAGGTTCTGTCTTCCAAGTGATCTTGTCTATTGGTGATGTTTTCTATTGTGTTTTTAATTTGGTTAATTGTTTCCCTTCATTTCAAGGAGCTCTGTTTTTTTTTTTTTTTTAATTTCAGACTCTCTTTCTCTTTATTGAAGTAATCTTTTGCTTCCTGTATTTGATCATATAACTGTTTATCAAAGTGATCTTTTGTTTCCTGTGTTTACTTTCTTATATCATCCTTTAGTTTACAGAGCATTTTAATCAAGTACCTCCTGAACTCCTTCTCTGACATTTCATCTACTGTGCTGGCCATGAATTCTAATAGTGTAGTATCTTAGCTTGTTTGGGACAAGATAGTATCTTAGCTGTTTTTTTTTTTTTTTCATATTGTTCATGCGTCTTCCCTTCTAGCACTGTGGATCCACAGTGTTTCTACTCTATAGACTTAAAAGTATCCCTGCAGGTTTCTCTCCCGTAGGGGGGAGATGAGTATTAACAAGTCTCAATACAAAAAAATATGCAGCCTTAAACCAAACTGCTCCTATTGAGACATTTACATTTTTGTCACAATAGATGAAATGATGTGTTCAATTTTTATCTACAGTACATACAATAGGTTTGTGAAAAGTCTACAGTTCCTAAAGATGGACAAAGAGAGAACTGGGGGGTATGATGAGATGTTAAGAAGGTAGAAGGTGAGGACATAGAAGTATTAGATCTCAAGAAGTATGTGTGATGAATCAAAAGAAATTGGCTGGTAGTAGGAGAATAGAGAGAAAGAGACTCTTAGGAGATAGAAAAGTGAGAAGAGAATAGATGAGAGAGTATAAAAAACATACATACAAACAAAGAAATTAATAAGAAAAAGAAAAAATATATTGATAAAAGGTAAAATAATATACAAAAAAACCTGTAATATACTATTCAGAAATCCAGTCCTCAGTAGCTGGATGCATGGAAAGTACTTGGTTTCACAAATGTCAGGCATGCGCGGGTAGGAAAGGATAGAGGAGAAAACAAAACAAAACAAAAAAATCTCAAAGAAAATTGACTGATTGTTTCTGTTGGAGTTCAGTATCTTTCCTGCTTCCCTTCTCATCCAGTAGGTAGATTGTCAGTTGTTTGCTGGTATCTCCACACCCACAGGGTGGTGAAGATTATTAGGGTGGAAGGGTTGGTCTTGGAGACAGAACTCTTGGAGCTACTTGCTGTCCCCATTGGAATACTGCACCCCAAGGATCTCCTTTGGGGTCCACTCATGTGATGTGGGCACCTGGTCTTAGCCCCTTTATCACCTGTAGAGTTCACAATTTCTGGTCTCTAATTTGGGCTCTAAACTGTAGCTCTCACATGCCCTCCCTTTCTACTTCTCAATCAGGAAACTCTCTCTCTGGAGGTCATGTAGGCTGAACTCTGAGACCTGTGCGGAGAGCTGTTCTGAATTGGGAAGATCAGGGGCTAGCTTTGAGAGCTACAGCCTGGCCAATAGCTGCAGGTGCTGTGCCGGGTTAGTGGCTATTGGTGGAAGAGGGTAGGGATCTATAGGTACCTTGATATTGCTTCTAGGCCCCAGCTGGTGTCCTGAGATGGGAGTTGCCACACCTAAAGATGGCAATGGAAGCAGCAGAGGTTAGTAACCCAAGATGGCACCAAAGGTGTCCCAGGATGGAGGAAACCACTTTCAGAGATGAGGCCGCAATGGTAGGCATTGTATGGTGCATTAGGAGATACAGCATGTGGTGTGCGATGGGTGACTGTCTCAGACCCTGAACAGTGTTCCCAAGTGCAGATTACCACATGGTGGGAAGTATGGCAGTAGTAGCTGTGTCCCAAGATGGAGGCAGCCAGAGGAGCCCCCTGTTGGTTGATGGGGAGCTGGTGTGTAGCCAGGAGCTGTACAGGTGCAGGTGGAGGTCTTGGAGTGGCATACGTCTAAGTTATGAATTTGATAACATAAATATAATATGGTCAATATTTTAAGGCATCCTTTCACAAAGTAGCATTTGGATATAATAGCTGTATGGGGTGTTAGTGTTACCTAGAAGTGACACATATCATGTAAATAAGTCTAGTTGAGCTTTCTTCATGATAGTAATCACCCAAATAAATGTGCTAAAGATGTTCCAAGAAGGACATCAGGTAAGATGAACAGTCAGATCTGCTGCGTTAAGGTTTGTATCTGAGAATGCAAGTCAACTCCACTGAGCCCTGTGTGCATAGTGTGCCTCAGGTCTTGCCTCTGTGATTCTAATTAGAATTCTGAGAGGATGTGGGGCGAGGTCTAAAATTCAAAGTTAAAGAAGGTAAAGACTGGCAGAATACCCCTCCCATAATCTCAGGAGATTCCATGGTGAAGGCAAGGCTGAGGGCTCTGGGCTGTGCGTTGTCTTCCAGGCCTTGGCTCACCATGGGCTTTGAGTTTCCTGAGGCAGAGTTCTTGCAGGGACAGGGGGTGATGAGCACACCTACCCCAGAGCTCCTGAGGAATCCACAAGGTGAGCACCAACCTGCATCTTTACCTGTGGACATCTGTTAAAGTCCAGGCAAAGGATTAAAAGCCCATAATATAAAATGGGTGGAGATTCAGGTGAACTGCCAGTTCATCCTTGGGGACCTAGCCTCTTTACTACAGGTAGGCTGTGGCTGCAGGTGAAGCTCTAAGAGAAACCACACCAGCCGATTAAAAATTCTCAGTGACTGTGTCCATCCAGAGGACTGGGGGTTCCACGTGGGAAAAGGAGACGTGAAACCCCAGGCAGAAGCCCGTGGAGAGGAGCAAGGCTTATTTTCATCTCCTTTACTGCTTCCACCTCGGGCCCGAGAAGTGCCGGGAACCCGGTAGATAGTGAAGATATGTAGACAGAAAATCGACTGGGAATGTGGTCTTTGGCCTCATTCCACTGTAAATTTAAGGTGAAATCCAAAAGTCATGGGGGAGATCGTACCACCATTACCACGATAGTTATAAGCGTCGTCGTTTCTCATAGTCAGCACTGATGCTTGCAGAACTCTGCACATGGTTCCGACACTGCTAGATGCTACTTTAATTTATCTACATGACAACCCTGGGATGGAGGCAATAATCCTATTACCCTTATTTCATGCAAACCTTCCAGAGATTATAAAAGGCAACAGATCCAGGATTTGAATGCAGGCAGTGATTCTATAACCTAAGCTCTTCGCCAGAGACAGAGAGAGCATCCTGTGTCAGACATTGCCAATTGAATATCTTTTCTCTTAACTCATTTAATAGTGTAAACCCTGATTTTCCTTTTGGCACATGGTTACCAGGAATAAGGGCAACATGTTATTGGCTCTGTTAGAAGCAAGTGTAGCCATATAACCATGTTCTGTCTGGTGTAATGAAGTGAACGTGATATTTGCAATTCCAGGGAGCTCAAGGGAACAGAGCTGCAGATAATATTCTTCTTTGCTCCACCCTTCCCAGGAGCAGCTCTGCCCTTGGGGCCCTAGAAGCAGGCACCCTGCAAGGTTGTAGTTAGTGTGGTCTCTCCTCACATGAGACTCCTAGAGGCAAAGACAGAGTCAGGACTGTCTTTTTACCCAAGATGACTGTGTTGGAGGTTCACAATATAGCTTCTTAGAGGAGAAAGAAAATGAATTGTGGAGAACTCGGGAGTCAGTGTGTTTACGATTAGACTTCAGGCTTAAAAACTAACTTGACAAAAAAATTCAGCTCTGATTTCTTACACTATAAATCTCCTAGAAGAGAATTTAAGTGAGGAAAAAAAAAACAACCCTACAAAAGTTTGTGAAGATTCATTATTTAAAAGCAAACTCTGGGGCTCCCAATTTTTTACCAGATAGATGCTGGACATGAAATATCTGGACACTCCAAGAAAGGCATCCTTTGTGGTGGTACCCACCCACATGGGGCCATGGAGGCAGAGAACAGGAATGGGCAAGCAGGGACTTCAGATGAAGAAACAATTCTTACCCTAAGAGAAGACCGGAGACTGCCAGCTGGACACACTCAAAACTTGCTCTGCTACCAGCAAAGGAAATGATTCTCACTGATGTCATCAAGGAGGGGTCACTCTTGATACTGGCCAGAAATCTGCTACTTGTTTTTACTCAAAAATTTTTAAGGATTATTTTGATGTTTTCACACTATTTGAACATAATGAGGTTATCAGAAGCACTTAAAAGAAAGCACCTCAACATAATAAAGCACCATTTATAACAAACCCACAACTAGCATCTTACCAAGACCAGAGAAGTTGAAAGACTTTTTTCTGAGATCTGGATGCCCACTTCACCTATTCTGTTCAACATAGGCCTGGAAGTTCCTGCCAGTACAATAAGTAAGAGAAAAACAAAACAAAACAAAAAATTATCCAAAATGAGCAGAACATTAACTTGTCCCTGTTTGAAGACCACATAATCTTATATAGAAAACCTCAGAGATTCCACCAAAAATAATTAGAACTAATAAATTCAGTAGAGTTGAAGGATATAAGATCAACATATAAAAATCAATCACATTTCTAGACACAAATGTTGAACTGAGAAAGAAACCAAGAAAACAATACCTTTTATAATAGCTACAAAAATAAAATGCCCAGAAATAAATTTAATGAAGAAGGTGAAAATCTGTACTATAAAAACTGTAAAATACTGATGAAAGAAACGGAAGAAAACACAATTATATGGAAAGATATCCCAGGCTTGCAAATTTGAAGAAATATTGTTAGAATGTTCACACTATCTG
The DNA here is from genome assembly GCF_047511675.1 of Marmota flaviventris. Taxonomy (NCBI): domain Eukaryota; kingdom Metazoa; phylum Chordata; class Mammalia; order Rodentia; family Sciuridae; genus Marmota; species Marmota flaviventris. The sequence continues at coordinate 15,634,695 of NC_092509.1, read as the reverse complement.
AATGTACAGATTCAATATTATCTCTATGAAAATACCAGTAACATTCTTCACAGATGTAGAAAAAGCAATTCTGAAATTCACATGAAACCACAAGGGGACTTGATAGCCAAAGCAATTTTGAGTAAAGAGGACAAAGAGGCATTATACTACCTGACAGAAATAAAAAAGTTACAAAACTACAATAATGCAAACAGCAGGGTTCAAGCATAAACCATTACACAGAGACCAATGGAACAGTACAGAGTCAAGAGATACATTTATGTATTTACAACTGTTAATTATTTATTTATTTTTCTTTTTTTATTGGTTATTCAAAACATTACAAAGCTCATGACGTATCATCTATCATACATTTGATTCAAGTGGATTATGAACTCCCATTTTTACCCCAAATACAAATTGCAGAATCACATCGGTTACACATTCACATTTTTACATAATGCCATAATTTTTAAAAGGTGACAAGAACACCTTTTCAAAGGAAAATGATCCCTTTCGACAACTGTGCTGGGAAAACTGGATATCTGTGGGCAAAAGAATAAAATCAGACCATTATCTATCACCATATACAATGATCAACCCATAGTGGATTAAGATTTAAATTATGAAACCACTAGAAGAAAATCTAGGGGGGGATATTTCATGACATTGTTCTGATTATATCACACTAAAAACTTCATACAACAAAGGAAATGATCAACAAATGAAGAGACAAGCTACAGAATGGGAGAAAATGTTTGTAAGCTATACATCTGATAAGGGGTTACTATAAAAAATGTGTATGTGACTAGAAAATATCAATAGAAAGAAAGAAAATTACCCTCTTAAAACAGGCAATAGATATAGACATTTCTCAAAAAAAGATAGAAAATGTACACCACCACTAATCATCAGAAAATGCAAATCAAAGAAACAATGAGCTATCATGTCACACCTGTTAAAATGGCTCTTGTCAAAAACTCAAAAGCTAAGTGCTGTCATGGAAACATGAAGAAAATAGGACACTTATACACTGCTGGCAGGCATGTAAATTTGTAGAGTCCTTTTGAAAAGCAGCATGGTGACTCCTCAATAAATTAAAAGTAGAACTATGACATGATCTGCAATCCCTCTACCAGGCAAATATAAAAAAGAGGTTGACCTCAGTATGTCAAACACAGGTCTACATTCCCAGGTTTATTATGGAGCTTTTCACAATGTCCAAGAGGTGGAATCAACCAAAATGTCTATCAACAGATGAATGGATTTTTAAAAATTGGTAAATTCCATACTATTCAGACATTAGGAAAACAAAATCTCATCATTTGCAAAACCATAGATGCATCTGGAAAATATTAAGTGAAATGAGCCAGGCACAGAAAGAGAGATACTGCATGGTCTCACGCCAATCTGGAACCTTAAAAAGTTGAACTAATTGAAATGGTGGTTACCAGAGCCTGGAGTGGTCAGAGGGGAGCAGAGGATGGAAAGACATTAGCTAAAAGGTATACAATTAATGTTAGATGAAAGGAATACCATCAAAAATTGTCCAGAATAGGCCAGTGAATAAGACAACATAGGCAAGTGAATGTCAGGGGCCAAAAATGGCGGATGATTACAGGAGGGAGGAGAGAAACAGAAATGGCTACCAATGGTCATGAAGTTTCTTTTTTATGTGATGACAAAAATGGATTGTGTTGATGCATACATGACTCTGTGGTCATGTAAGTACTACTGGACTGCATACTTTAAACAGGTTTATAGTAAAATACGTGAATTAAACCTCAATAAAGTTATTTGTAAAATAAAAACCAGAAGCCAAATCTTGGCTTTGCAGAGAAAAATGAGCATTTCTACATATTATGGACTTGAAGTTAGGTGTAATAACCTGAAACAGCTTTGAAATTAGCTCTTTTGGGTTCAGGATCAGTGTGTTCCATGTGCACAAATGAGTGCTTACTGATTATACTGCCAGAGACCTGATTGCTACTTATTCTTTTTCAGTAATAGGATCTGTGACTGTGGACATCAAGCATATGATTATCTAGAATAAAGCTGTTATTTTCTATTGCACCTTGAAGATAAACATCGCAATGTGACAGTGTTCTGCTCAAGGGCACAATGTACAGGTGGTGTGTGTGTCTTAAATCCACTAAGTCTCCTTGAAAAAATGGAGGCCTCACTTCTGTGTTGTCCCCTTTGGTCAGGTTGAAGGGCAACCATCTGAAGTTAACAACACCTCCGGTAACTGTGGGATAGAAATTTGATTTGGAAGATCCTAGGTCCTGATGACATAGGAGACACCATACCTGCCTTAGGATGACTGTATTACATCGACAAACAATTAGTAGAACTCATACTTTTATATACCCTGGAATGTCTTTAAGGGAAACAATATAAACTATATTTTAAAAAGAAACAAATGGGTAATTTTTGGTGTAAACTGGACTACTATTTCTAAAATACTGTGGGCTAAACGAACAGAGAAACCCCTCTTTGTGTGCACACCTAGAAATGCTTCAAAAATTATAAAAATATATCTTCCTAGATACATGGCTATGCTGATGTGGAGGGAATGAAATTCTTCAGAAGTGCGTAACATTGAATCCAGAAGGTCAAGAGTCTTGGAGCTATTGCTTCTCTATGGCATGTCTGCTCATTCCTATTGATACAGAAATCAAGATATTAATGGAGCAAGAATTAGAAGACTTCCAAACAAAAGTCTACTCTGGCTTGGATTTAGAGCAATTTATAGTACCCAGGTGACCAGAAAAAGTAAAGAGCTAAAATATATATTTTATTGTCCTCAGATTATAAGTTCTTTCAGGAAATTAATAAGAGAAAACTAAAATTTTATTTTGGGGGGAACATTTAAAATACAGTCCTCAAAACTTTTCTAAAAAAATAATATCAAGAAGCATAAAGTCACACAAAGAAATCTTCTTTAGATACAATGAAAGAGAAAAAAATAAGTGTGACTCAACAAAACCAACAAAATGTACAAGTCCAGATATGGAAATAAAGAGAGTGAATAGAGTGGTGATAAGAAGGGATATAAAATTATGGTGAAACTATAAATGTTAAAAGGCAGATTTGATTTTAAAACAGAACTTCAAGGATTACGAATGTGAAAGTGGAAGTTTGAATAATCATTTGATGGATGCGGTCAGCAAAAGATAGGAGACATTTGGAGAGACAGTAAATGGAAAGGCATATCTGAAAACAAGAAAAGAGAAAATTCACAAGACACAAAGATAAGAGATGGAAAATGGGAAGAGGAGGAAGCTGAAGTAAAGAGGAAACAGGAAGCGTTTTGATATATGCTAAAAGATGAAAGAATCAAGAAGATGCAATTTTCAGGCACATGAGTGGATGACGTTTCAGCATTGATGAACGACACAAGCCCTGTTTCAGGAAGACCAATAGTTCCCTAAACAGAAATGAACATGAATTGATACCCAGAGACATCATTATGAACATAAAAATAAAATGAAATAAAATCAGAAGGTTTAAAAGCAGCCAAAGGGTGCTGGACCCCCTCCAAAGGAGGCGCAGGAGGTGTAGTGAATTCTTGCTTCAATGGGAGAACCATGGCGGCCAGGACTCAGAGCAACGGTGTCTCTGACCTGAGAGGAGTCTGTCACCCATTAGAATCCTGTCCCAGGAGTGCTGCCTTTCAGAAATGAAGACGTGCCTTAAAGAGCTTATTTCTAAAAGATCTTCTCTGAGGTAAGTTTTAAAGACTCTGTCTAAAGAGGAGAAATTCTGTAAAAGATGGAGGGTATGGAATGGAAGAATGATGAGCTAACAAGGTGTTACACATTGAGTAAATCCAAGAAAAAGTGTTATGGCTTTCAGTTTCTCTTTAACAATTTCCTGAAACCAGTAAAGGTTCATTAATGAGGTGGCAAGGAAGATTAAAGCTCAAAAGTTTAATCAAAATTTCTATTTCAAGTGTAAATGCTTTAGAAAGGTCTTCTAATGCATAGCAAGTTTATCCCTACACGCCCTAGAGGTAATATAGATGAAACAGAAAACAAGTAAGAACCAGAAAGCCAGAGCATGAATTGGTGGTCTACCTGTGCCAAAATCATTCATAAGTTAAAATAATTGCTACAAATATTACTCTAGAAAGAGGCAAAAATATATTTTTCTCCATGAAAATTGTATATAAGACAAAGTTACATAGACTAACAATGCTAAGAAAAGTCTAAGGACTCCGAGGGGACTTGATGTTTAACTAAATAGCTGTGACATAAAATTGGGTCTCACATTTGACTGTAAAACATGAAAAGATTCAGCTCAATCTATATTCCTGAAAATCTGAAATAGAATCATTATCAGGAAGAAAATATCCTACAAATGCTCTACAAACAGAAGATGAGAACTATCTCTGGGATATTGTAGATTCATAGAGAAGTTATGAAGTGACAGAAGCAAGTTAGCAAAATGGAATGCAATAAAGAAAAACAAATAGACCCCGTAAACCACTTCTTAAATCATGGTTACTATGTACATAAGCAATGGCTTTATTATAACTACACATTCTTTAATTCTTCCATTCCATGATAATTTGCTAAATTAAGGTTTTCTAAATGAAAACAAGAAAAAATGCCATGAAGTACAATAGAAATGGGAGCTGTTAAAACATCTTTAATAGACCTGGGGATGTAGCTCAATAGTGGATCACTAGCTATCACTAGCTAGGCATGAACAAGGCCCTGGATTCAACCCCCAGTACAGCTAAAACAAAACAACAACAGCAACAGCTGCGCCCCCAACCTAAACCCCCATCTTTCTTTCAAGTGTCAATTATAGAATCTGAATGATTAGTCAGTTTTTGATATGCATTTTCACATGTACACCTTTAATTGGCAAGTTTAAATATGCATCTATATTTATCTTGATGTCATTTACTCTACATACGCTGACATTTGTTCCAAATGTTAAAGAATAATTTTAAAATGATTTCCATAGAGAAATATAAAAATTTCTACAGTAAAAATTCAACCAAATGTTAATATTAAATCTAACAATAAGTCACAGAAGACAAAATGATCTCAGGAAAATTATGAAATATACAGGAATATCAAAATAAGAACCGCTAAGTACAAAATAGCTAAGTACAAAATTTCTCTGAGAAATGTAACAATAAGTGGAAAACTAATATACCTGGGATTTGATGCACTGTGATCACATACCACAGGGATGCATTTTCTTTGCAAAATGTGTCTATTTGGTCAAATAAATTAGTTGGAAAAACCAAGAAAATTTTTGAAATGATATCATGAGTGGGAAATCTGCCACCCTAGATAATAAGTCATATTGATAAAGAAGAGTCGAATAAATTGATGCCAAAAATTATAGGAAGAGAAAGTGTATAAACAGACGTTCAAAATGTGATAAAGGAGCATCTGAAGCCAGTGCCACGTTGGATCATTGCTTTTGTCAAGCTAAGTCAATAGAATGAATAATTTAATAGTTCAAGTCCGTCCCCTCTTATCATTTACTCAGCTATATTATGAATAGACTAAATATTTACATGCAAAGAGAAACCGTAACATACTAGAAGGAAATACAAGGAAGTTGGGCAAGTATTTTCAAGCATGAAGTCAAAGGTAGAAAATGTTAATATGTGGATCCAACTCCTCTGGGTTCAAAAGGAAGTTGGCAGAGTTTTGACACATATGATTCAAAAGTGTGTTTAAAATTGAGGACAAAAGTCTGTATAACTAAATTAAATTGTTCTGTTGCTTAGTATGTAAAGATATAAAATCTTTCATATGAAAGTAGTATATAAAAATTATAACTAGATTGGCATGGGCTATTCAAAATTAATAAAATATGATTTAAAAATCTGAATACATTTTAGCAGAAATGAATAATATAGATAACCATCTATATTGTGGAGATAGTGGGAAATCCTATACACATAGCACACACAGAGAATGGTATTATCTGGTCATTTTGATAACAAAAGTCAAACACTTGTGCAGCAGATGACATTTGACATTTGAATGCCACTTTCTGTCTAGTAATGAGTGCAGGAAGAGATACCATAAAAGATTTTACAACTTTAGCTCTCTTTCTACTTAAAAGTAGCCAGGGTTTCATTTCCATAACACGAATATAATAATATATTCCTTGATGCATTGAATTTATCGACATTGAAATAAACTGGCATTCTATAAAAAAGAAAAATCTACCAAATTGTATATATTTAGTTTCCCATTTATGAACAATAAATAAATAGAGAAAATGGAATCTATGCAAAAGTTATCTTTGAGGGGATTCCAGGACCTTTAGGCTACAATGCACATGTTATAATTATGTAATTATAAGAATATAAAATATAAATGAAATATATGTAAAGTAGAAACTGTAATTTTTCCACCATTGAGTAGTACCTCTTACTGAACAAAGAAAGTCATGAACGTTTCTTTATTGGATAAATTCTCCTTACTGAGTACCTGCTCAAGCTTCTTCTAGAGCCTCACTGCTAAGTGCTTCCAGGTGGGATAGCATCCTTTCTTTTCTGATGTACATCCTATTGACCTGTAAGTGGTCCTTTTCTTTAAGTTCTGGTGTCCCCATACTTTACAGCCCAAGTGCTGTGAACCCCAGCATATTAGCTTCCAGAGAGAGTGTGAGTTTCTCTGTTCAGTTATATCCCACTTCCTGTCTCCTTAGCATCTTGTCATTGCCTTGAACTCTTGCTTGCTCTCTCTTCTGACACTAATAGATATAGTGCTGACCTCATTTTTCAGCTAGCACATTCAAAAAAAAAATAACCACCTCACAGCAAAGAACTTGGAGGTCCTGCAACAGAAGGATTAGCAGGCAATGAATTGTTCAGACAGACAGAAAGATATTGGGTAATTATGACCTCATTATCATTTAAAATACCTCCTCTCCCTGGTGAAAAAATAACATGTTGCAGGTTCATAGAAGTTGTATTATGTCTAAAATGCAAATTGCAATTCTGTTCATATTATATGGAAATAAAGTGAAGCACCAAGTGGTGTGGTCATAAAGTCTTTATTTGCACATTAAATTTGTTTTAAGGAGTAAAGTACGAAGCCATCCAGCTATAGTGAAACTTCTAAACTAGTTTCAATATAACATGAATCTAATTAAAGTTTTTATTGTATGTGAATTTGATTTTCAAAAAATATATGTATTTTGACTTTCAACTATATAATAATGTATTTGTCAATTGTTACTTAATAAAATTCAGACTACCTAATAATACTTTTATGAACTTCCTGGTATAAGGCTGGTAATGTGGTTCATTAAGTATTTTTATGCAGAATATGTTTCTATGTAAGTAAATTAATCACAGTGACGTTAGATAAAGTAATTTTTCAAGAATTTGTAAGATTTAAATAATAGCTGCAATTGTTTTCATAACAATATAGGAAGAAAATTTTAAAAATAAAATGTTTCTTGAAAATTGGAACAGATGAAATAGGATTTAGAATTTTTCAGCTAGAAAAAAATAAACTCAGGGTAGACTAACAAGAGGAATTCAGTTTCTTAACTGTGTTGGGCAAATTCTCTTTGATTTCCCACTAGTAAAATAAAAGAGTTGCAGCATGAGCCATCACCAGAATGCTTGCTGATATTTTTCCTTTTTAATGAACTCTTTTGATTTGAATTGTCTCAAAGTTGGGGTGGGGAGGATATTGGATTAAGCACCTTTTACAGCTTTCTGTGTCTACTTCCTTAAGGATGCTTGTTTACTTTTCTGGAATGGGTATCAAAGGAGGAAGTCTGACTTAAAAAAAAAATGTATCGAGCAATCCCATCACAACACAGAGTCGCCTGACTTTGCTTTGGAGTTTAACCATGCAACATAAAAGGTCATGATCTTAAAAATCCCCCAGTCCTTAATTAGCCAACTGTGGACTCTAGATACTAACCATTCAACAAGAAACAACCATCAAATTTAAACTCCTAGACCAGTGGTTATTAGGTCTTAATGTTTTGTCCTATTAACTTTATTTATTTTCTGTGTTTTTTTTTGAGGGGGGGTTATTGGGGATTTAACCCAGGGGTGCTTCACCCCTCAGTTATATCCCCAGTCCATTTTTATCTTTTATTTTTGAGACAAGCTTTTGCTAAGTTGCTGAGCATCTTACTAAATTGCTGAGGCTGGCCTTAAATTCATGATCCTCCTGCTTCAGCCTCTTGAGTTGCTGGTTTGACAGGCACATGCCACTGCACTCAGCTTTTGTTCAATTAATTTTAGATGACTCGACAGTGGAAATATTTTTGACAATGCAAGCAATTATATTAAGAAATCTATTTTGGAATAATATAATTGTGAAGACAAAATTGTGACTGTTAATTAAAGTTGATGTTGAGGTGATTTAATTTAGGAACACTTAATGAATTATTCGGTTGCTTTAACTTGAAAAATTTTTGTTACATATTTTATTTACTTACCTTAAATAGTCCTACTTCTGAAACAAATTATATCTAGTTAATGGACATTCATAAGGAAGTTGGTACTTAAATATTTGTTTGATTTTTATCTTTAACTAGTCAGTCTAAATTAAATGAATGAAAAGAAAATCTTCATGTCTCTTGCAGAAATGACCAAAATAATTTCCAATTACTTATATTTAGTGTCAACCAGATTTTATGTGCTCATCAGATAATAATAATATGCACACAACATGAAAATCTCTCCTCCTTTTCTACAGATTTGAACTGCTTGTTGTTGATGGTGAACAGATAATAAGAAAAACTATATTTCAGTCTCAAGATTGCATATCATATTGTAATTTAGCAAATTCATCATTTGAGTTCTTTGAACCACCCACACCTTTGAGAGTAAAACAAAAGACTTTAATTGGGTTAGAAAAATTATGTTTATTTATTTATTTTCTCTTTTAAAATAGTGCATTATATTTATTTATAAATATTGCATTATATTTATTTACCAATAAATGCCATAATTTAATTCTTCTTTATGGCTGAGTAAAACTCCACTGTGTATATCAATGACATTTTCTTTATCCATTAATCTGTTGATGGGCACCTGGGCTGGTTTCCTAACTTGGCTATTGTAAATTGTTCTGCTATAAGCATGGATGTGCCTATATCATTATAGTATGCTGAGTTTAGATCTTCTGGATAAATACCAAGGAGTGTGACAGCTGGGTCATATGTTGGTTCCATTCCTAGTTTTATGAAATCTCCATACTGGTGAGTGCAGGATCTGGATCATAGTCTTTGATTGTCCTGTGGCTGCGGAGTACCTGCAAACACTAGGAATTTCCTATACAAAATGTATGGATCACAATTGCCCAGTTGCTGTGGTGACCCCCTGTTCATGAAGGCTCTGTGAAAAGAAGGGAAGCTGTGTCAGTCTTGGCCTAGATCTCAGACACCAATTTCCAGGGATAGAGAATTCTGAGCATAGCAAGATAACTGCAGTGTTTTGCCAGTGCTGTAAGCTCCAAGCCTGCCTGCTTAATAGAAACTTTGGATAATGGGCTTCCTGGGTGCCCCTGGAATCTCCTTGCATTGCACCAGTGGAATAGCTACAAAAATGTTTCCAGTCCTATAAGTATCTAGTACATAGAAAACAATGCCTCTTTGGTCTTTAACTTCCTGATTATAAGGTCCTATATAATAAGCATGCTGGGCCAGCTCTGTGTCACTGCTTCTCAGAGATCACTGTCGCCCCTGATTCCAGCTTTCCTTCTGAGTGTTTATGTGGTTTTCTTAATCCCGCGTCACCCATCAGCTGCATCTGAATTAACAGCTGGGTAGGTTGTGGCACCACACTGCTTTCCAGAGGGATTGTATTAGTGTGCAGTCCTACCAACAATGTACAAGTGTACATTTCCCCCCACATCCTCACCAGCAATTATTATTATTTGTGTTTTTAACCATTGCTATTATGACTTGAGTAAGATGAAATCTTACTGTAGTTTTGATTTTGATCTGCATTTCTCTGATTTCAAGGAATGTTGAACAATTTTTCTTATATTTTTTGGCCAGTTGGGTTCCTTGTTTGAGAAGTATCTCTTTAGTTTTTGCCTATTTGTTAATTGCATTATTTAGGTGTTTTTTTTTTTTTTTTTGGTGATGTGTTTTGAGTTCCTCACATATTGTGGATATTAATGGTGGAGATCTCACATTAGGCTCTTTTGTTCTCTTATTTCCTTTGCTGTGAAGAAGCTTTTGGATTTGAAGCCATCCCACTTATTGATTCTTGATATTATTTGTTGAGCTTTAAAGAGTCTTTTTTAAGGAATTTGGTGACTGCTCTAATACGTTGGATTGTTGGGCTTATATATTTCTTTAAGTAATCATAAAATTTCTGGTCTAGTTACTAAGTTTGTGATCCATTTGAGTTGACCCTTGTTGAGGGTGAGAATTTCATTCTTCCACATATGAAAATGCAGTTTTCCAGCACAATCTGTTAAAAAGGCTGTCTTTTCTCCAATGTATTTTTCTGGCAACTTCATCAAGTATCGGATGACTGTATCTATGAGAGTTGTCTCTGTGGCTGATATTGTATTCCATTGGCCTTCCTGTCTATGTTGATGCTGGTGCCATGCTGTTTTTGTTACTAGAGCTCTGTAGCATCATTTCAGGTCTGGAATTGTTCTGTCTCTAGCTTTGCTCTTCTTGCTCATGATGGCTTTGGCTATTCTGAATCTCTTATTCTTCCAAATGAATTTAGAACTGTTTTTCCTAGTTCTGTGATGAATTTTATTGATATTTTGATGGGGATTGCACTGAATCTGTGTAGTGCTTTTGGTAGTATGGTAATTTGATAATATTAATCCTGCCTACTCAAAAACATGGGAGGTCTTCCTTCTTCTTAGGTCTTCTTCAATTTCTTTCAACATTCTATAGAAATTCTATTTACTATACGAGCTCATAAACACATCATTTTTATTATTATTCAAATAGTCTACAATCCTGTATTGATAAAATAAAATTATAATCATTTTCTATTTTTAACTTGGCCCTTTCTTTACTTGTTTTCATAACTTTCTTCCCGTTCAATGTGCCTGGTCAGTTTTTGAGACATTCCATGGCTTTTCCTTTAAGTTCTGCATGTAATTAGTCAATAATTCTGTGCTTGCATAATGTCTAAGGGGTATAACCTACTCCTGTCCTCTCAACACATAAACACATAACCTACTCCCAGTCCTCTCAACACATAAACACATAACCTACTCCCATCCTCTCAACACTTTGACTCTTAGGAAGAGTCAAAGTGGCAGGAGCATAAGTCACACCACTGATGCCTGGCATCATGGTGAGAAGCCCTGCACCTTGCCTCAGCTCATTAAGAGCGGAGTTTTTTGTGGCTGCTTGCTGTGAACTTCCAGGAACTGTGCTAGGAACTTGAAATTCAGGAATTCTTGAAATTCCACAGCAGCATCATGGTCATGAGCAGGATCATTTTTAGTCCTCAACTTTCCTGCTCTGGTTGCTGGGCGATCACGCCCCTGAGTATCATTTCTATGAGATCATGAAAGAACAGTGAGTCACTAAACAGCACAAACCTTTCTGTCTTTTTCCAATGGGGCCCATCCATGCTGCCTCCCCTCCCTCTGTCCTCGTCCCTCCCTCTCACCCCTCCTATCCTGTCCCTCTCCTCCTCATCTTTATTCCAGTGATTCTGAGTATCTGTGCCCTTTGATTCTCTGATGTGTCATGTATCTGCCTTTTTTCTCACCAAATTAAGTTTTCTTCCTGTCATCTAATGAGAGGGAACATTAAGTTTTGTTTTGCAGTGTGCAATGGAGCTTTGCCCTCATAGATATTCTCCCAACATTTTCCTCCTATTTTTATGAAAATAAAAAATGAATAATTTGAATTCTAGGCCAGATTGTATGATTAGCTATGGATTATTTATTTGTTTGAGTATTCTTTCAATCTGCATTTATGAGCACCTCGTATTTTCTCAGCACACTACTGGTGTGTGCACTGGAGATTCAATAATGCAAAAAAACTAAAACAAACCCTTCAGACATCAGCTTCCCCACAAGGCTTATAGACTTTGCTCCAACCATCCTGTGAGCTGAGATCAAGTGTATGATGAAAGGATCTGGTGAAGGACATTCCCCAGACCTGGGAACCAGCTTTCCTGAAGAAGTGGCTTCTGCACCCAGATCTGGGTCAGTAGTCAAGAAGAACTTTCCAGGAAGTGGGAAAGACTTTTCATTTCCTATATCCATAGCTTCTCTTGCAAAGTACATTTGAGCAACACTTTTTGATATCTTGGGTTGCAAGTCAGTGATTTAAAGGTAGCATGACTATTTAAACATACCTTCAACTTAAACATAACTTCTTCCCTCTCAAGTTCCAGCTCTAAAATTTCTACCACTCCACTCTGTGGATTACACACACACACACACACACACACACACACACACACATCCATGGAGATGCTTCTAGGGAAAAGGCAAAGGGTTAACAAGATTAGCAGGTAATGATGCAAAACAAATTACTGCTCCCCAACTGTGTTCTGTGTTCCACTGTTTTACATTAAGAAGGATGACTAGGTGAGGGAAAGATATTACAGTGTTTTATTGAGAATATGAATTCTCTTCTGAGAGAAATAGATATGACAGTTTTCATAGCAACTAATAACTATCCCTTGTTACATTACAAGGTGTACCTGCCACTTGTGTGTGACCTTTGTATCTTTGCTGATTGAATTAGCCAGGGATCGAAGCTTTATCTCCACACGTTCTCCCCTGGGGATGCTATAACTTTAAGTTGGAAACCTCAAAATGGCCCTCCATTTTTGCCCTGACAACATTCTCCTGGGAAACTGCATTTATAAGCTTAATATAAATGGGGTCACATTCCACTCCTTAATCCATATTTCTTTGGAAATGCAAAAAGAGAACACCATAGGGCCATTTTCTTCCCCCAAATCTCACCATCTCAGCTTCCCAACAAAGCAAAGCTTTGCTAAGGTCCAACCCATATGGACTGGGAGCTTGTGTTCAGTCCTTGTGGTGAGTGGGGCCACCCAAGTTTAAGCTCCTCCTGGAGCCAACACACATCTCTCTCTTCCTATTTCACTTTAAATGTTTGACAAGCAAAGTCCTGCAGGGTCACAGAGAGATGGTTCTTGTCCTACACCAAAGTGGCAGACACGAGGAAGCCTTGCCAGGAGCTCTTTGTTTTATCAAGGCTCCTGTAAATTCAAGATCCAAAATATTGAACTTACCTTTCTGCTTGTTTGTCCCCTTGTCCCTGGTTTTTGCTTTCCTGATGGCCCTGGTTTTTGTTTTCCTGTCAGATCTGGTCCTCTGAAAGAAGCTATTTGTAAGGTAGCCATCCACAACAGTTTGTGTGGTACCCTCCACATCAATAACAACAAAAACTTTTCATCATAAAACCTTTCTTACCCTTAAATAGTATTTACCTAGGTTTATATAAATAAAATATACAAAGTGATGTGAAAAATTAAGACAATTCCTTTCAGATAAAAAGTTGAGTTTTGAAAGACAATTTAAGAAATAGGCAAGTTCTGATGAAAAACGAATGTATTATAAAGGATACAGTCTTTGACAATACACAGATCTGGATGCAAAGATTTCTGTCACTTATGGGTTTGATGACTTACAAGCAATTTCTAGAATATTCTTGAAGCCTCAATGCCTCATATTTAAAAGGAGCATAATGTTAACTTCTGAGTGCCCTATGGTAGAGAAGATTAAAGGCGTTCGCTTGTAAAAATCACAGCGGCTTTCTCTGGCCCTTGTTAACATCACTTCTTTAGGCTGTGGTTGGTTTGTGCTGCTGTGATCCCACTGTTTTCCCTGAAAGCCTCAGATTGAGCTGTAGCTGTTGCCTCTGCTTTCTAATTAGTGTCTGGCCTGTGACTTCAAAAGCCTTTTGCCCAATGGCATCTCAGGTCATGTGAAGGCTAATCAAGTGAAATGAGTGATAGGCTGAAGAGGAGAGAACATGGAACAAAGGAACAGGTCAAAACCACAATAAATAAACCAACCATGAGTCCCTCAGTCATGCCCCATTCTATTGAGTGGAGTCTGCCCATCTCAGACCACAGAACTTGGTCCAATTGAAATATTTCTCTTTGCAAGCTGCATTCATCCTGGGTACTTGGACCCAAAAAGGATATACAACTTGTAATATGTGAATTATGATCTCCTAGATGTGAGTTATCCTTATGGGAAGAGCTTTCTAAAACAGTATGGGGGCTGGGATTGTGGCTCAGTGGTAGAGAGCTTGTCTCACACATGTGAGGCACTGGGATGGATCCTCAGCACCATATAAAAAAATACATAATAAATAAGGTTAATAAGAAGAAGAACAGTATATATGTGAGCTCTAAGCTCATTTTGAAAGGATGTTTGGCAACGTAAGTGGAAACTAAACTCTTGGTTAAATTAGAGAAAATATTTCCTTTTTATTTCATACCTGTATCTGTTAGAGTTCGGTAAGAGATATGGATGGGTTAAGCGCGGCAAGGTGGCACAGGCCTGTAATCCCTGTGGCTCCGGATGCTGTGGCAGGAGGATCACAATTTCAGAGCCAGCCTTGGTAACTTAGGGAGGGCCTAAGCAACTCAGTGAGACTCTGTCTCTAAATAAGACATTAAAAAGGGCTGGGGATGTGTCTCAGGGGTTAAGCGCCCTTGGATTCAATTCCTAGTACAAAAAAAAAAAAAAAAAGAATAAAAGATTTAGTACAGGGTTGAATTTAGAAGAAGTTGGGGCACGGTGGGTGGACCAGAGGTTTCCCCAATGGGGGACGGGATAACACAGAGGGAAAGGGAAGAGATTTGTGAAGAGCTGTTTCCTTTCTGCACCTGACATATGCAAGACAGGAAGATGCCAGGCAGCAGGAAGGGGGAAAGCAAGAGCAAATGGGGATTTGCAAAGGCAGAGAGGGAATCAACGAAGGTCAGACACCCAGCAGGACAGGTGGGAACCCTGTGTGTCTCCCGGTGGCTAACCCGGACCACATGGTGAGCCTGTGAAGAACTTCTGAGTGCCAGCCTTGTCCAGAAAGGTTAAGAAGAACAGTGGGAGGGAGGGAGCTGGGGCCCAGGGCCATCCCCTGTCACCCCGTGGGCCAGCCCTTTGGCTGCATTCTGGGCAGTTTCTCCTGCAGAGCAGAAGGGCTGCTGCTCCCTCAGCCTAGGAGCTTCTGATCACTCTCTGTGTTCAGCCCTAACCTGCTCACAGGGAAAGGGATCCCGGTGAAATCAACATGGCCTAGTGCCACATCATGCCTTAAAGAGGAAGTGAGTGAATCTGCCAAATTTACTACAGTGAATGGAACAAATCCATTAAAAGATAGATCTATCCTAAGAGCTGTATTCAGTGAATCTTATACACATTGTAATTTCCTAAAAAAAAGTATATATATATTAATGGTCACCTAGATTTCTCTTGCCATCTCAGGTCAGAAACCTCCAGAATCCCAGATGGCTCCATCTCTCAGTGAGGCTCAGAGTGAACTCTGAAATACTGTGCGGCTGGAGAAGCGGGGGGCCCAGAGTCTCTGAGCTTGGTGTTTGCATGTGATCTTAGCTAACCCCGTGGTGGGTTTCCTCGTCTATCCCTTGAGTCTTTCAGATGGCTGCTGGCTGTTCCTTGTCTCTCACACCAGCTGCCCTGTGGCCACTCCTTGGCCCAGAGCTCCTGTGTCCTTCCCATTCTCCCACTTAAAATAGCTCTCTGCTCTCACCATCTCCAAGTTCCTGGTCAGACCTTTTGTGCCTAACCAAACCTCCAGCTCTCATGGGAAGAAACACGCTCTTACTCCTTCAGTGTCTGGGCTTCACACGTTACACAGTCAGAAGGATGTGCTCTTGACAGGGCTGGGAAAAGATGGATGAAGTCTGCCTTCCACAAATGTACTAGCTTTATCCTCCCTGTCCTCCCCTCCCCTTCCCTCTCCTCCTCTTCCTCCTCCTCTTCTCCTTTCTCTTTTTCTATTACGTATTGACAAATTGTAGTACATATATTTATAAAGTACAAAGTGATGTTATGGGTTTTTAAATATAATATGGAATGATCAAATCAAGCCAAACAATCTATTCATCACTCAAACATTTGATATCTGTCATGAGAACATTTGAGATCTACACTCCCCAAAAAGTTAAAATGTATGGTTCTCAACTTTGTTAACTCAATTTACCACACTGTGCAGCAGATATAAAAGAAAAGAAAAGAAAATAACAATAGACACTTTATTCCTCCTGTCTCACTGAGACTTAGCTCCCTTGATTATCACCTCCTGTTCACTGCAAGCCCAGCCTCTGGTGGCCATCATTCTCCTTCTGCCTGAGATCAATTGTTTCAGATTCTACCTATAGGAAAAACATGCAGTATTTATCTTTCTGTTTCATGACTTATTTCATTTAGAATAATGTTCTCTAATTCAATCCATATTGTTGCAAATGACAGAATCATGTTCCTTTTAAAGACTGTATAATATTCCCTTGGGTATATAGACCACATTTTCTTTATCCATTCATCTTCTGAGGGAATCTTTAATTTGTTCTTTAGCTTGTTCATTGTGAATGTGAACCCAGGCATAAGACATCTTCAACATACTGATTTCAGATATTTTAGGTAAACACCCAGGAGTGAGATCCTGGTGGTTTGTTAGTAAATACACATGTGCTATACTTGCTTTCTGCTTTAGTCTGGGCTTGCTTGCTGCTTTGCAAGTAATTTACAATCCTTCACCAGAGTATCAGCATTGATGGGGATGATTATACTCTTCTGATAACATCATGACTATCTTGAGTTTTCGAACTCTGCCTTCTGATTTTCTTTTTGATTTCCATTCTTGCCTATGATCCTACATTGATACAGAGCAAGTGTTAGTTGTCACGCTTATTCTTTTGCATTTGTTTCATATAGTAATTGTATGTAACTGAAGTATTGATTTCCTAGGAGGAAATTGCATTTCTAATGAGTAGCTGCATTTCTCCATGTTGCAAGTGTTTCTTGTATTTGATATTGCTATTGCAATTCTTTCATATATAGAGTGATGCACACATATTTTTCATGTTTTGCTCAAATTACTTGTGTTAATTTGCTTTTCATTGCTATACAGGATGTCAGAAGCAGACTACATATGAAGGAAGTCTGTTTTGCTCCAGTTTGGTGGCTGAGAGTCCAAACAGCATAGTGCTGGCCCTGGTGAGCCCCATAACATGGCTAGGAAGGGTCACATCTCAAAACAGGAAGGTGGAGGGAGAGCTGAGGCCCCACCTCTTATGTGTCCCCTCACCTCCCAAGACCAACACCTTGGGAAACAAGACTCCAACACATGGCACTAGGGAGGCAAACCAATCATTTCAAAACCATGATTTAGTCAGTAGTGTGGGGAAATTAGGCATTTAGGAAGAATTTCTATTATAAAAAATAAAACTAAAAATATTCCATTATTTTATGTAATACTCAAATTTGAGTGGACAGTAGTACTATTCCCTCTTATGAAGTCCTTTGAATGTCATTTTTAGAGTTTTATATAATTTTCTCACATTTTCAGCTATTCAAGAATGGAAGAAGAGTTAAAAGTTAAAGCTGTGTTATAACCCCAATAAAACCAACAAATTCTTGACCAGGGTTGATTCCACACCGTTCACTTCCACACTGCCCATTCTAGTAGCTACAACACTTATAAATTAACACTGCAGGTACTAATTACTGTGTGGTTTCATTAATTTGTTTAGCACAAACCCAAAAGGGGATAGAAACTGTCCATATTAGTATTAATCTGGCAATATAGAAAAAGAAAACGTTTGACATTAAAATTTACTGCAAAATAATTAATAATTCATCTAGTACATTACATATATTTTAAAAAGAGTCTTCTTTTGAATATCATAAAGCCAAAACAGGCATGCTTAAAATGAAATTTCAGAGCATAAAAAACTGTGTACTTTATACATTTTTAAGGTAACCAATCCTATAGTTCAGAAAAAAATATTCCTCTGAAGAGAGACTAAAGAATTTCCCTAAAGCAGTTATAATCAGGGACACTGAAAAGAAATATAAAATCTCTAACATGAGCAATTCTTCCAGTTTTAATTAAATTGACCTTAATAGTGCCGATATGTTTCTGTCTTTAAGTTGAGGAGGATTTAATGTGTACATCTTTATAGTAATGGCTTCTTGTGAATAACATTTTCAAGTTCTCATGTGCCTACATGACTTAAATGTCTTTCTATTTAGGGCACATGCTATTTTACTTTGTTCATTTTCCCTCTTGCTTGGCTCTTATTACCACAAGAGTTTAGAATCTCAGCATTGTACGAAAATATGTTAATGTAAATTAAATAGCAGAGCACATGAAGATGTCTGTTCAGATAATTTTCTGAAATTCCCATCTTGCTCTTGATGCAATAACAACTACTCCTATGCTAGTCACCTTGCCATCACTACTTAACTGTATTTCCATCTAGGCTCATTGCTATGGAGGGTCCAGTCCATGACTGGGTGTCCCTGTTACTTTGGGGCCGACATAATGGTGGGAGTGTGTAGTGAGGCAAAACTGCCCAAATCATGCTTAGGCAACAAAAGAGGGGAAGAGGATGGGACCAGGATCCCTCAATCCCCTTCAAGGATACTCCTCCAATGACCTGAAGGTGTCCCCCTGGTCCCCACCTCTTGAAGGGTCCACCACTGACCAACCGTGCCTCTCTAGGGAGCAAGCTTCGACCACAGTGTTCTGGTGATGTGTGTACTGTAGGAACCATCAACACTAATGCTCAAAATGTAAGGCCTTGTGTCCACTATGGGTCTCTCCCACTTACACCTGGGAGTCCCTACAGAGGTGTTGCATGTCCTTCTGGACAGACCTACTCCTGGTCTTCCATTGCCACCTTCAAATTTGCTTCCCACGTCTGCCTGCAGTGTCCTCAGTGGGAAGCATGGCTATTTAGGCCCAGGCTCTCCCTATGCATTGTCAAGTCCAACCTGCACTGTGGCATTCTTTACATCTAAATAATAACAATACAAAGAAACAAGTAATTCAGGAAATTTCAGCCAACAGGTATCAATAAGATAAAACCTAGCTCCAAATGGAGTCAATTTGATATCTTACCAAATAGCATTAAAATATATATATATATATATATATATATATATATATATATATATATATTTGTGTGTGTGTTTGTGTGTGTGTGTGTGCCTACACAAATAGACACAGATACCTTATCTATATGCATCCGTGTCACCTTATGTGAGTGCTGCTGGTATCTTTATGCTCTTTCCATCCTGCATCAGTCTTGCTTTCTCTAGGTTCATATGCTAAACTTCTGGAGCATGTGTGTGTGTGAGAAGGGGTTTTCACGCATGTATTTAAATTGTGAAGCCAGCAGTGACATTATGTCATAGTGTTTAGAAAATAGAAGAAGATAAATAAGATATTTATAGGCCCCCTCTAGAAGAAAATCCTTAGGATCCCCAAGAAGAACTAAAGAATGAGCTAGTTTAACATGCTGGTTTTTACAAACCATGTAGGAAAAAAACCAAAATGAAACAGAAAGTATGCATCGTAATGAAGTTGATGATATTGTGTACACTAAAAGGCGAGATAGGCTTATAAATTCCTCAGGTAAGGAACAATCTAGAACAGTCAGCCAGAAAGAGTAGATTAGTTGACAAAATCTGATGGTTCCTCTTTTATACAGACAACTAGAAACAGTTGTGCTTACAAGTGAATAAAATGTAATTATCAAGCTAAAGGTGCATTGGTAGAGATTTAATTTTTTAATTTTATCATAAATAGACAATTGATAATTGCATGTATTTCTGAGATACGAATCGATGCTATGATGCATGAATATAATGTTGAAAAACTAAATCAAGATATGAATATATCCATCACCAGCTGTGATTTAGGAAGTGGAGAGTGGGTAGATTCATTATGGCATAGAAGCAAAAATTGAACTCATACTATTGCTTATTTTAATCTAAATAATAAAGATTATGATTTATAATATTCAAATGCATTTAATTTACAGATGGACACAGCCCTCTATCCTAGTCTGAACAGCAAGTGGTCACTTGTATATTTTAATAGGTGATTCATGCCTCATTCATTCCTCTGTTTGACAAGCATTATGTTATATGTGCCCAACTCAAGCTAGCAACAGATAATATTATCTAGTCTCAACTCATTTAATAGTCACATATAAAAATCCACAAATTTTTCTCACACACAGAGGGCTATAATGAACCCTAGAACCAGTTTGCAAATATTATTAACAGTATTTCTAAACCTTTGTGACTTGTTACTACCATTAGTTAAAAACTTAGCATGTAAATTAAATGATGAACATGCACTACTATGTCAATACCTTATGAAATGAAGATATAAAATGAATTCTAAAGGAATGATGAAAATTTTTAAATGTCTTTCTAATTGTACTGCCTTTTGCAATTTTATTCACTCACATCTTAAGGACCCAATGTTCATCATTAAGAGTAATGGTTGCACTATCTCTCACCATGCACAAAACTCAACTCAAAGTGGATCAAGGACCAAAGAATTAGACCAGGGACCCTGCACCTAATAGAAGAAAGATTAAGACCAAATCATCATTTTGGATTAGGCCTCAAGTTCCTTATTAAGATTCCTGTAGCACAAGAAATAACATCAAGAATCAATAAGTGGGATGGATTCAAACTAAAATGCCTCTTTTCAGCAAAGAAAACAATTAATAATGTGAAGAGAGACCCCACAGAGTGGGAGGACATCTTTACTACATTCAGATAGAGCACTAATTTCCAGGATATACAAAGAACTCAAAAAACTTAACACCAATAAAACAAATAACCCAATTAATAAATGTGCAAAGTAACTGAACAGACACTTCACAGAAGAAGATATACAATTGATCAACAAATATATAAAATAATGTTCAACATCTAGCAATTAGAGAAATGCATATCAAAACTACTCTAAGATTTCATCTCATTCTAGTCGAATGACAGTTATCAAGAATACAAGCAACAATAAATATTGGTGAGGATGTGGGGAAAAAGGTACACTCATACATTTCTAGTGGCACTGAAAATTGGTGCAACCACTTTGGGAAGCAGTATGGAGATTCATTAGAAAATTGAAAACTTGGAATGGTATACCATTTGACCCAGATATCCCACTCCTTGGTCTATACCCAAAGGACTTAAATCAGCATAATACAGTGATGATAGTGATGCAGTCATCTCAATGTTTATAGCAGCTCAATTCCCAATAGCTAACCTGTGAATCCAACCTATATGCCCTTCAATAGATGAATGGATAAAAAATGGTGGTATATATACACAATGGAATATTACTCAGCATTAAGAGAAAATAAAATTATGTCATTTGCAAGTAAATGAATGGAGTTGGAGAATATCCCACTAAGCAAATTAAGTCAATCCCCCAAAAACAAAGGCCAAATGTTCTTTATGATAAATGGATGCTGATCCATAATGGAGCAGGGGAGCATGGGAAGAAGGGAGGAACTTTGGAATGGGCAAATGGAGGGGGTATAGGGGTGGGGACAGAGGAGTAAGTTAAGATGGTGGAATAAGATGGGCATACACCATTTGTACACATATGACTGCACAAATGGTGCAACTCTGCATTGTGTACAACCAGAGAAATGAAACGTTGTGATCCATTTTGTGTACAATAAAATGAACTGCATTCTGCTCTCATGTATAACAAGGTAGGGCATGATGTAACATGGGACATGTAGCATCAGAAAAGAGGAAACTTAACTTGCTGGCTTCTACCCGCTTCCCAGTCCTGGAGCCACATGTGGCTAAGAGAGCACCTAGTGATTAGCCAGAAGGCATTGCCCTGGGTTGTGATGAAGAATCAGACCACCTCTAGGATAGGCTCAGAACCCTTCTGCCCTCAGGGACAGCTCGGACAGCTCCTGTCTCCCATTACTGCCTGTAGGATAGGTGTAGATGTAAATTCTCCCCACCTTGCTGACCTTTACCCTGATTGGCTCCTGTACATTATATTAGCTGTGTGTGTTTTCTCATTAAAGGAGATCCTGCTTTGACTGTTCTTCCTGGCGCGTCTGATTGTCCTCCAGCGAGGGAGGGCTGGGGGCTGGCGGCCAGTTAACCTTTACCTTTCTTGGTTCATCCTGGTTGGGGCGTGCTCCCCCAAACTCTCCCACAGGTCAGGAGGGAACAGGGGGCTAAAAACCCTGACATAACTAGAAAAAATTTTTAAAAATTACATCATGAGCGAGGGCTAGACGAACATTGTGTGCTTCAAAAAAGCAAAAAAAAAAAAAATTGAGTAGTGTTTACAAATCAAAATATCAGTATCATCCTGCGCTGTGTGTATGACGGTCCCTTGAGATTAAAAGAGCACCAGGCAACTCCTGTTGCTGGTGATGCCCGAGTGGTCATGAGGCATAGTGGAAGGCACCACTCCTATATTTGGTATGCGGGTGTCAACAGACCTTCTGTGCTGTCTGTTGTGTCTAAGTAGAGCACCATAAGAAATGACACAGAGACCATAAGAGCTGACATGGATATGAAGGCCTAGGTTTCCTGCACATGCTGACTTATGTTCCTGTTCAATTAGAACCTCAGTGCGTTTTCCTCCTACAAGCCTGGGAGGAGTCTCGGATCAGTGCTTACACCTAAGCAGGTCTCTGTTATTGTCATAGTGTTCAGTGCATGGCACATTTAGAGAAAATATGGTGCAGGCCCTATTGTGAAGTGTTCTTTAATTAATGCATCATTATGTAATCCACCGAGCTTTTAAATCTCACTCTTCAAATGTCTGACACCTATAACAGCTGGTGGATGAGCTAGTTGTAGTGACTTTATATATCTGCTTAAATCATATTGCAATTCATAATTCTCTACCAAAATCACAGGGTTCACACTCCGGCCTTTATTCTGTAATTCCTGCTCTGATGTCACATTTTAGCCTCGCCTTTCATTAAAACACTCCCTGCCTTCCCCTGCTCTCTCAAACACATCTGTTTATCATCCTCCGGATGTGTTTCTGCTTTGTTCAAAGTATTCTTGATCCTTCTGAGGTTCTCCAGCTCTCAGAGCAGTGAGTGTTGAGATTCTATCATCTTTGAAAGCTTCCCTCACGTGTGACCTTTTCCATGAGGGCCTCTTTGATCTCACCAATGCTGTGTCACCTCTTCTTTCTTCATATTCCCACAGCACTTAAAACACTTCATATTGTGTCTGCAGTCTCTGCTCCATGGCAGAGTTGTTTATGAATACTTTTCTCTGCTAAAATATACAACCCACCTACCAGACTGGCTTGTCATGTACCCCTCCACTCTGCAGAAGGCTCTCAGGGTAAATAGATGTTGGCAAAATGAAGTAATATGACAATGACTTATACAGGTGTTTACAAAAAGAGATTAGGGGAAAAAGTTCTTTGCTCTTTGGAATTGACAACAAAAATAAGAATGGCACCTTTTTGAAAAACGTGCTCCCCATAGAACTTTGGGCAAGGTTAAAATTGTCATATGTGCTTCCCACGTTCCAATCTGCATGATGTCTACCTTTTCCAATTTAGTTTCTCTTTTGAATTTTAACAAGTTTCATTTGATTATTTCCACTCTCCTCTAATGCTCTGAGGTATTGATTTCTTTATGCACTTAACTTTGTTTTATTTACCTTTACATGAAAGGTTAACCCATGTTTGCCTGCTTACATGATACTAAATTCATATCAGGAATTCAAAGTCAGGCTTCTTTTTAAAAGAATGGGAAATTTCACAAGTTTTTAACTCAACTTTGATTAGAAATAATACTAATCTTCTCTGTTCTACATTGAGCATAATTTCCATTGAAACAGGCATGGCTTCTCTTATTTTAATGGGTGCTATGTAAACTATAGCCATACAGACAAGCACAGAGTGGTGAATGTAACCATGAGCATTCAGAACACCATCAATAAGGCAAACCTCAGGGCATTTATAACTACCTTATCAATTTAAAAGAAATATAGTCTGTAATGTGTACTGGAGAAAACTTGAGGTCAGAGAATTTCCTTCTAAGTCCTGCATCTCCCGTACTGTGGGATATGAGCCTAGGGATCCTTTCTATGGGGCCCTTGCTCTTCAAAGTGCAGAAAATAACACTAGATACCATCCAGCATTTTTGTACATATGTGTGTACAAATCAGTTTTAGGTACATTAGCATTTAGGATGAGTTACAAATATTGTTTTTACTTGAATCATTCAACTTTATCACAGTAATCTTGTGCAAAGTTTAACTAAAACGTATGTATCTTCATCCATGTGAGTTGATTGAAATATGCAGAGGTGAAAAAAAGTGCTTCACTTGTTTAAATTACACTCTTTTACTACAAAACGCTGAAGGAAAAATACTAAGACCCAGGTCTTACCAACCTACGATTAATATACAATACTGACACAAAGAGGCATATAGAAATAAAGTAATACTACAGGAAAAAATTACACAAATTTGATCTGACTGAAAAAATATCCAATGTAAAAAGGACAAAGACATTAGGACAATAAAATATTAATGCAAAGTAATTCTAGTAAGGGAACATGAACAGCCTCCCTACCCCGCACTTTATTCTCAATATATAACTTGTTGGCAAACAATTGCTATTATTACTTTATAATCCTTTCTATTTCTGAAAGATTGATGATAATTCCTTTTCTTTCATTCCTGGTTTATTTAATATCTTGTTTAATGTTCCATTTAATTACAGATTTTTCAATTTTGTTGATCTTTTCTAAAACAAATGTTTTGTTTCAATGGCTGTTATTGTTTTCTGCCAGTATTTCATTTCTTTATTTACTTTTCTAATTTTCATTGTTTACTACCTTCTTGTTTTGGGTGTAGTTCACTCTTTTTTTATGTCTTAGGTAGAACATAAAGTTCTTGATTTGAAATCTTAGTTTTTAAAGTAGATAATTTTGCAAACCTAAATTTCCTTCCAGCCATTGCTTTAGCTAAATCCCATTAAGTTTTGGCATAATGCAGTTCATTTCATTAATTTTGTAATATTTTTCTAACTTTCCTTATGACTTTTTTTATTTGGCCCATTGGTTAATTAGGAGTGCATTATTTAAAATTCATATATTTGCTTGTTTCACAAATTTCTGTGTTTTTTCCCAAATTCCATTCTATTTTATCATGAGAACATAATTTGTGTGATTCAAACTGTTTAAATTCCATGAGTCTTGTTTTATGGCTTAATTGATGGTCTGTGTTGGAGAATTTTATGTACAGTTGAGAAAAGTTGGCATTCTGAGCATCTCATCCCCTGGACTTCCGTCTCATCACCATGAGGTCTTGGATGTGGCTCCAGAGAGAATGCAGACATGGACCTGAGATTTCACCCTAGGTCAGGTCTCACTGGGTATCTCTGTTGCTGTCTCTCTTCATCTGGTGGCATGACACTCCAGGAGGCTCCTACTGTTTTTGATAATGGTCTGGAATACAGATTTTTCACGTTTCTCCCATTACAGCCCGGCTCTTCTGCACAGGCACTTTTGGAATAGGTTGTGGAGATTCTGCTAACCCTAGAATAGCTCATTTCAGCTTTTATTTCCTCTGTTCTTTTCTGGCAAATTCTATGCACTAATGTTTAACACGATGATCTCATTACTTACTACCCACATTTCCTTGGTTGGGGGACCTTGTTTGAAAATCTGTACACTCTTTCATATAAAAGCATTTTCTACCTGAAGAGGTTTAGAGTTCTCTTTTCTTACAGAATCCCTTCACTTATAATGGGAACCCCCATGTCCATGGTCATACTTACTATTGCCACAGCTTGGAGTTTTAAGGGCTGAGGAATGCTGGTGCCTGATTCTCCTGATCCAAAATATACCTACTCCTTTGACTGTAAGATAAAGTGGAGGACTTTCTGAAATGCTTGTGTCCCTAGATTGAGATATTTTAACAAAATAATCAGCCTATTCTCATGGTCGATATAAGCAGAAACTCTGTTCCTGTACTAGGAATCACTATCTCCTCTTGTTGCCTACCCAGGAGGTGCCGTAGGCTCCCTCGTGTTCTAAGTGGCTATTCGACTACTCCAGCTGGTGGAGCAAAAGCAGTTTGAGATGCCGCTTCCCTGCCCTTATATACCATCTCTAATGCCCCCTTCCTTTGCTCCTTCCTCTTTTCTGCCTGATGCAGATGATAATGAAGCTCCAAAGGATGAAGATGACCCCAAATGAAAGGCATGTGAAGTCTCTGAATGATCATGAGGAGGTCCCAGGGCAATCTTAACGCCCACCCAGGACTCTCACGGTGGAACAATAGTCATGTCCATGTGACTAAGCCACTAAAATGTTGATATCTGCTTGTTAATCCAACAAGCCTAGCCCATGGGGATTGTGTTTCTAAGATCTGTGCTTGTTACAGTGGTACTGGAAAAGAGGACACATTTGCTTAAAGGAAAAGGAGCCAAATAACAGTGCAAAATCCTCCATAAAGCAATGGACAGAGTGGGGGTTGGTGGGTGACCCACAGACAAGAGAAAGTGTTTATGTTATTCATTGCTGGACGGTGAACTATTGTTTAACTTAGCAACTTAAAGCAAAAATAGCCTCGTACTCTTATTACAGCTTAAGGTTTTGAGCATGAGGAATTCAGGCAGAATACAACAGAAGGATTCATCTGTTCTATGCAGCATTGAGATCGTTGATGGGCGATTGGGATTACTGTATTCACATGTCCTGTGCTTGGTGGAAATGACTGGAATGTGGTACTCAGCTGGGACTGGACTGGGGCTGAGTGTGTGACTTCTCTCCAGGTGTCTCCAACTTCTTGAATAGGGGTTTGTGTCTCCCAGAAAGAACATTCTAAGAGACTTGATTGAAATCTGCAAAATTTTATGTGGTCTGATCTCAGAAGTCCCAGGTTAATTTCAAAGGCAGGTAAATGAGATTCCACTGCTCATTGGAAAGTGTGACAAATAATTTACAGTCACCTTTAATCTAAAGCAGAAGAACAATAATCTGAAGGGAAGATTCAACTGATATGGATATAGGTTTGTTTTTAGAATTTCTGGTGGAAAAAATGAGGAATTCCTACTGCTCTAATAGTAGGTTGGTGAGATAGTATTTTTAAGAGCTTTTGGAAGGAGTGTGGGTTATTAGGCATGCTGTCCAGTCCTCTTGATAGCGGACCCCAGTATTGAACTGAATGAGCAGATTTATTTGGGATGGGCAATATTTTAAGGGCAAAGGACAGAAGGAGCATGAATTCAAGGGGGAAAGCTTTTAGATTAAATTCAGGTGTGAGGTTTAGTAAAGGAGGAAGGAAGGTGTATTTGTCATTTTTTCTACACTGTGACCCAATATCTGACAAGAACAAATTACAGAAGGATAAGTTTGTTTTGGTTTGTAGTTTCAGAGGGTTGGTCCACAGTTAGCCAAGTCCATTTCTCTGGGCCTGAGGTGAAGCAGAACATCATGGCAGCATGGCATGGTGAAGAAGCACAACTTCATTCATGGCAGTTAGGAAACAGAGAGAGAGGGAGAGAAGGAGGGAGAACTGAAGTGGCCACAGAGAAGATGCACCTACTAGGTCACATGCCCAGTGACCCACCTCCTCCCGCTACGCCCCACCTGCCTACAGTCCCCCCATTCCAACTAGGATGGACTGTATGGTCACAGCCCTCACAATCCAATCATTTCATTTGTGAACATTCCTGCCTTAATAGAGGAGCTTTGGGGGACACTCAATATCCAAGCCATCACAGTCCACAAGGCCAGGACAACTGAGTAGGAACAGACTAAAGTCCCCTTTTGAGAAAGGCTCAACAAGGATTAGGAGTCCCAGAGCCAACAGTGTGCCTCAGACAGAGAGGGTGCCCCATTGCCTCTATCATGCATGCTCCCCACCCTAGCAGCCCAGGGAGAATCTGACCCATATGTGGATGTTTCGATGAATCAAGGTTGTGGCAGCTGGAGTCCCTGAGACAGCTGCATTCTGTAGAGTGGTTCTCCTCAGGAAGCTCTAACATGCATACTTCCGTGGGTGAATGCTAGACTTGAGAATCTTGGAGAAGGTGTGAAAAAGTTTGTCCTGAAAAATGGAAGAGTCATCTCAAGAGGCCCAGTAATGTACTCCAGTTCGTTCAGCTGGGCTTAGGGACTATGGTGTTGGAGGACAATAGACTTCCTATGTATTTCTTGGGCTCAGTTGTCTAGGTTCAACATTGAACTCCTGTTCCTTTTCTTTCTCCTATCTTAAGTGTTGTCTTATACTTTATGACCTGACCCATGTAGTTGAATTGATATGGAAGAGAAATTTGAATGATTTTAAAGTATACATTATGATGGCTTTTAAAAAAATACTTGCCAGTATTTTTTAGTTACTCAAATTGTTGCCGTTACATAAACATTTATGCATATGTCCCTTGGAACAAATGCCCACCTATCCTAGATGCATCACATAGTGATGTACCTGTGAATGAAATTTGCAGATCACAGAGAATGCATATGCTGAAGTTCAGGGAATCACAGAGAATGTTTTCCTAAATACTATATGAATTCCCAACACCAGCTGCAGAGTCTAAAAACTCCTGTTGCTGCACTTCTTTGTAGTACTTGATACTGTCATTTGCTTGTAGTTTCTTGGTTTTGTTTGGTTGTTGTTGCCACTATCCATCCATTGGATGTGGAGTGAAATCTAAAATTAATCTTTAATATGCATTCTTATGATTACTGAAAGAAAATATCATCATTCCAATTTGTATTGGAGATAACCTCTGTTCTACAGGGTTTGCAAGTCTCTTTCATTTTATTACTTGGTTATTTCTCTTTTTATTATATTAATTCTAGAAAACCATTTTGTATCCTGGAAACAAAATGTTAGTTAGTTTTATAAGTTGCAAATACCTTCTATACATCTGTGGCTTTCCTTTTTGCAGTGTTAACAATTTCTTGGGATATATGTTGATTGGTGTTAACACTGATAAATTGGGGTATATTCAAATAAGAGAATTATATGCAGAAATAAAAATAAATAATCAGCAATTCTTTGCAAAACAATTTATGGATCTTATTAACATAGTTTATAAAGGAAATAATCTAATAAAATAATGCAACCTTTATGATCCCATTTATTATGAGTTCCAAAATAGACAAACCTAATCTCTGCTGTTAGAAGTCAGGGTCATGACTGAACAGGGTTATGGGAGAGACTTCCAGGGGTCTGGCAACTCTGTCTTACTTGATTCAAGTTGCATTTACATAATTATTGGCTTTATTAGCTATTGAGCTATGTGATAGTGTGCTCTGTATCCTGTATATTTCTTAATATTTAAGAAAATATTAAAACCATGAAGCATAAATTGTATCAAGAAAATTGAAAGAATACCAAGAAAAGGAAAAGCATTCTTAACGACCTATGTATTTTGAGGAAATCTTACTGAAGATGTGCACTACAAAAAAACTCAATTAATTCAGAATTATTATGCCAAATTACTTTAAGCATTACTATCTACAATATTTCTATAGAAGGATTTGCAGGGACACTGCCAGTTACATATTAAAAAGTCAGACTTCAGTTTCTTAGAACACCAGGGAAACCTACTGTCTCAGATAACATGAAGTTCAGGGTTATGTTGAAGCTCCAGAGCATGTTCAATTTATGTGCTATGATTTTAATGTTTATCTTTTCCCAAAACTCATAAGATTGAAACCCTAATCCACAAAGAAATGCTACTTGGAAATGAAATCTTTGAAAGGTAATTTGGTCAGGAGAGCAGAGCCCCAATGTTAAGACCCTGTGCCACCTAGAAGAAAATGTAGGCCCAACACTCCATCAGGTCAGCTTAGGTCCTGACTTCCTCAACAAGACTCCTGAAGTGCAAGAAGTAAAATCAAGAATCAATTAAAGGAATGGTGTCAAACTAAAAAGCTTCATCACAGCAAAGGAAACAATCAAGAATGTGAAGAGAGAACCTATAGAATGAGAGAACATCTTTGCCACCTGAAACTCAGGTAGAACATATAAAGAACTCAAAAATCTGAACACCAAAAACCGAAACAAAACAAAAATCAACAAAAAACAAATAACCCAATCAATAGATAGGCAAAGGAATTGGACACTTCACAGACGAGGAAATCTGATTAGTC
Source organism: Marmota flaviventris (assembly GCF_047511675.1). Lineage (NCBI taxonomy): Eukaryota > Metazoa > Chordata > Mammalia > Rodentia > Sciuridae > Marmota > Marmota flaviventris. The sequence goes on along the minus strand of NC_092509.1, from coordinate 15,604,604 downwards.
AGCAAATATGTGAAAAAAAGTTCAACATCTCTAGCAATTAGAGACATGCAAATTAAAATTAAACTGAGATTCCATTTCACTCCATTTAGAATACCAATTCTCAAGAATACAACTAAAAATGAATGTTGGCGAGGATGTGGGGAAAAAGGTTCACTCATACATTGCTGGTGGGACTGCAAACTGGTGCAACCACACTGGAAAGCAGTACGGAGATTCCTCAGAAAACTTGGAAATGGAACTGCCATTTTTCAAAGTTATCCCACTACTCAGTTTATAGCCAAAGGACTTAAAATCAGCATACTATAGTGACCTAGGCACATCAATGTTTTTAGCAGCTCAATTCACAATAGCTAAGCTATGGGACTAACCTAGGTGGCCTTCAATAGATGAATGGATAAAGAAAAAAGAAAAAAAAAACAAAATTGTGCTCTTATAAGAAGAGATGTGATCTCTCTCTTTATGAGTCTCTCTCATGTGAGGATGCAAGAAGAAGGGAGTTTGCACAACATGAGAGGGTCCTAACCTGACCCTGGATGTATGAGGCCTTAGTCTCATAATTCTCAGCCTCCAGAACTGTGAGAAATGAGTTTTGTTGTGGTGGTTGTGGTTTAAGCCATCTGTTCTATGGCAATTTATTATAGCAGTCACAACTGACTAAAATATCATGGTTCAATAATGGCTTCAGGGACAAAGAATTTGTAAATCTTTCTGTTTTGCTGTCTTATATCAGATTATTTGACACAGCTTCATCTGTGTCAAATATCCCGTCTAGACCATAACTGCAGTCCCCAGAGTTTTAAAGGGGGTTGCTCCCTTCATCAACAGGAGCAAGGGCAACTTCTGAGAACCCCATTGAAGTCTCCCTTTGTCTAATTAAGCAAAACTGTATCTCATAGCACAATGTAAATGAATTGTCAGTAAGGAAAATAGACTGTCATGATTGACTTAGATCAATCAAGGCACAACCCTGAGCTGGAGATGAGGGTCATTGCTGCGAAGCAAAAACAGAGGAGGAGAAAGAGGCTGTTCCCATTTAGAAACGGAGTGAGGTCAACACCAGGGTGGCTGTGAGCACAGAAGGGAGGAGTGGGACTGTAGATATGGGGCCCTCTGTGTGTCGCTGTCACTTCCCTAGAAGAGATGATGTTGCTATGAAGGAGTAGGGCAAAGACACCGCTGGTATTTGTCATGTTATGCTAAGCTGTGGCAATAAAGGTCATTATCAGACAAAGGCAGATGATCTCAAAACCTACCGTGAAATCATAGAAAACCTTCCAGGCCCTTCCAACCACACTTCTCACATTGCTTCTGCTTACCCTGTGTTTTACAATCCCCTTGAAATTTGAATTTCTTCTCTAAAGGCATATTTTATTTATAACATTTAAAGATCTATTTGTGTATACTAAATCACTATCTTGTTTTTGAATACTGCCTATATTCCCAACTGCTACACAGATTTATGGCTGTCTCATATGTAATCCTGTTTCTCATTTTTCATACCATGACAGGCAAATATTTTTAGATTACTATTACTCAGTTACTGAAAGTATAGATACATCATATTTCTATTTCAATATTTGTAATAACAGTGAGTTACTCAAATGGCTCATGGTTTTTAAAATACACATTTTATAATTGTTTAACTGGTTTACATTAAATTCATTCTCATGATAGAAATCCAAAGAATCAGTTTCCCTCTCCATTTTCTCTACCCTTCTTAGACCCTGTAACTTTTCCATTCTACTCTCTTTCTATGCATTCGGCTTTTTTGTTTTTCTTTTTAATATTTCACATGTAAGTGGATTGCCTCATACCTGTTAGGAGGTCTGCTATGGAAAAGTCAAGAGGTGAGTGTTGGCAAGGATCTGGAGAAATGGGATCCCAAGAGTATCTTGATGAAAATGTTGATTCTCATTGGACTCTGAAGCCAAGTCCTAGGTGCAAGTAGCCTAACTCTGGTGTGAAGGGATCTTGAAGTTTCTGCTTACACTGGTGAGAAAATGCATGCACTCTGAGAGGCCCTGGGGACACTCAGAGGCCTTGTCAGAGTGATGACAGCATATAATGATGGCCGGAGTGTACACTTGGATGCTCTAAACATCAAGGATGGATCCAAGCTGCAGCTGAGGGCAGGAGCCAGTAAGACACCATGTGGATTCATTCACAGAGCTCCTCTGCCCTCAAGTTCCTCTGCCCTGCAGACTCTTCTTCCCTGCAAGCACAGAATGGGCACCTTCACGCACCAAATGCTCCTTGCAAAGAATTGGCATTCTGAAAGTATTTAGCGCTATGTACAGAATCACCAAAAGGCTTTTAATTTAGCCATCAATAGGAACTTTGGGCACTACAAAAGTTGGCTCTTTAAATGGAAAGAAGACAGCTACACTCTTCACCAGTGTAAATTTTGAAAGTGTAAATTTTTTCAGTTATTCAATCAGGTAGAAACATTCCCTTTTACATCTGAATGTAGTTTGAATGGCTGCAAAGAATTACCACTATTTATTGTTTTGTCTGAAAAATCAGTTGAATTTTGTAAGAAGACTTTTCATCATCTTTCTAAAAACCTTTTTTTGGTGTGTTTTGGTTTGGTGTTGAGAGTCAGATCCAGGGCCTACACACTACATCCCCAGCCCCACAGCATCTTTCAAAATCATATTTTTTTGTCTATTTTCCTTTATGAACATAAACATTTTTAACTTGGGATTCTTGGTTTCTATTAGTTATATCTATCAATGTTTACACATTAGAAGTTAAAACACAAATAAACTATTTGTAAATTCATTTAAATGACACTAATAAACGTATGTGTTAAATTACATAGCACATTTTTGTTGAAAATTGTTGTATTTAGGAAAACAAAAACAATCCTGAGAAGAATAGCTCTGTTTTACATTTCTGCAAATATTTCACTCTCTGGCTGGATTCTCAGGTTTGCTGAATCTGCTGTGTCGATCTGTCTTACCTCATGAGCTGCCTGGACACTCCATTTTACACTCCTAAGGGAATGAAAGTGAAAAAGACCCACCACATCTTGGTATCATGACAAATAATCTTAAGGTTGCTGAGTCCCTGAAATGGTGTCAGTTAGTGGTCAGGCTCTACCACAGATTAGTGAAATGTCAAAACCTCTGTAAAGTTTGGTACCTGTCCCGAGTCTGATGAGTGTCCACCACTCCTGAGCCTACTCTCAAATGCTTACCCAACCCCTTTTACCCACAGACAATTCACCCTTTGCAAGGGGCCTCTAGAATCATTTCCTAAGGCTCACTCTGCCCAAGCCGGTGTGCTGGAGCTGTGGAAGCTTTTGGTCTTGTGCAGTGGTGGTTGCCAACTTTGACTCTTTTACACTGTGAATTATTGAAGGAATCATGCAGAAACTCAGATAACTAATTACTTACTAATAAACACATACTCATATTTAAATTTGTCATAAACACAGGAGGTTTTATTTTCAATTAGACATATAAGTGCTTCAGTTTCTCTAAGACTATAGTATCTTCTTGTGATTAAGAAATTGTGTGTTCAGACCATTCTAAGCTCGAGTATCTATGAAGTCAGTGCTCTGGGCAGGATATCTGGCTCCTCTGATAGAACAAAGCAGTTTCTTTTGCTAAACTCTACAGGGGCAGAACGAAGAGTGTATATTGTGCTTAAGGGATCTTAATGTTAATTTGTAGGTATGTGAAGTTAATGGAGTCTGAACAGTCCAAAAAGTAACTTTCTATTGGAAAAAAAAATTTAATATTGCCTTTATATAAAAATGAATGTTACTAAATTTTGACAAAATAAACATAACAACTGTTCTGAATGAAGGCACTAACTCTTGTGGCGTTCATGGCAGAACTCAGAACACACCCATTGTGATCTAAACCAGATTGAATCCCTGTAGTTTTCAGATTATGAAAGCAATTATCCCTCCCCAGTGAATCTATTGTGTCTCCACATTGAGTTAATTTTTTAAAAAGTCAGAAGCTGAATACATTTATCGGCAAAGAATAATGTGAAGAAATTTGTGTCTAATCTTTACCTTCTCCAAAAAGCCATGGAATTAGAAATGAATTAAGCTAGTTCTAAGGTATATATGGAAGGTTTTGCATCATCTGAGTCTCTAAGGATGCTGATGAAGTCTTTGATTCCTCTTTCCAGGAAAAAAAATGGGCAGTTCCTCAAAATGCTCCATTAAATTCCACTCAGTTCATGATATCCACCTATATTTAAACCTCAGAAGTTTTCCTGGATCTCAGACAATTTAAGGAAATTTACAAATGAAAATGTGTATAAATTTTAATGAAATGGAGATCTCCAGATGTACTAATTTTGATTAAACGTTTCAGTCTTTTACATTTAATGATTGTTATTTATTAGTGTCGCCAAAGCTGAAAATTCCAAAATTAGTATTCTATATGATACTCAAGCATGCTGCTTTTGAATTAAAATTCTGAACAAAGTTCCCTATTGTGCTTTCTGACTTGCCAGGATGCAGAGAAAAATTCAATTTGTTGAAAAAAAGATCAAATAATGTCATATAAACTAAAAAAACAAAATCCCTGCTTTGAGTTAATGTATCAGATTCCATTGGAAGTCATCACATGGCGCACACTAGAGACCTAGGCTGATAAACGAGGAGTTGGTCTGGAGTTTTGTGCTTTATTTTTTTCTAGAGCAGCTGACTTAAAGAAAGCGAGAGTCAACTATATATTTTTAAAAATTCTATTTGAAAAATAAAAAAGGACAATTATATTAATTTTAATAATATATTTTTGAAATCAGTATATCAAAATACAATTTCAACATATAATCCATAATTAAATATCCATTTTACATTTTTCAAGAGTCTTTATATTCAGTGCTTATATTATACTTTGTGTAGCTCAATTTGGACTCACTCATTTCAAGTGTTCAAACCCCGTGAGCCTCCTGGGACTGTGTTGGATGATGGCAGGTGGGAGACTGACTTAGGCCGTCACAGTGCTTTTCTGTGGCTGAAGAACTGTAAGCTGTTCTTTTTCAATCCAGTTCAAAAACATTTTATTGAGGCTAAAATGAATGTCAAGTTTCTCTTTCTGTAATCATCTCTAACTATACAGTATTTTTTTAGTTTTAGAAATTTTAACGATTAGGAATTTGATAAAGATACTGTAGTTTATAAATATTTTGAATTTGCAATATAACTTGAAACTCTAGTAACACATCAAGGAAAGATCACCTGAACAAGATTGAGATTTATAAACAAAAACGTTCTGAAGGGTTGCCCATTTAAAAAAAATAACAAATTATTATATAATGATTAAAATCAATCTATCTTTAAATTTTCAAGGTTGTAGTCTCCTGTTGAATGCAATTAAAAGAAACTAGTGTATAAAATTAAATAATATAGAATATGAGTTTTGAAACATTTATAAAATATAGGAGAACTGTCTTGGCTGGGTAAATCAAAGACTTGTCTTCATAGTTATAATTGTATATATTATATAAACAATTAATTAATTTGTAAATGTAGTTAATGGGTGATTCACATTGCTGAAGCTAGCATTTTAATTTTATGAGTGTACAGTAACCCCAAAATGCTAATCACATGAAATAGAGTTTATAGGAATCTTTTGTCCTGGATCATTGACAAAGTGTAGAACGAATTCACACACAGGGAAACTCGAATTATTTGAATAACATGAAGAAGGCTAACACTGCAGTAATTTTTAAATCATTATTATCATTATTAAATAGTGGAACCCTGCACCTGATAGAAGAAAATGTAGGCCCAACACTGGCTCAGGAAATGACTTTGTTAACAAGAATCCTAAAGCAGATTAAGTAAAATCAATAATCAATAAATAGAATGGCATCAAACCAAACAGCTTCTTCACAGCAACAACAACAATAAGAAAAACAATCAGGAGTATGAAGAGAGAGCCTACAGACTGGGAGAAAATCTTTGCCACTTGCACCTCAGGGCATTAATTTGCAGATATATAAAGAACTCAAAAAAACTTAACATCAAAAAACCAAATAACTCAATCAATAAATGGGCAAAGAAACTGGGTTCAATACCTGGTATCAAAAAATATATATATTGAGTATACCAACCAGAACTTTCTTTTCTTTTTTGCTTCTTTTGAAACTAAGGTTTGAATTCTAGACAGACATTGAAGTATAATAGTTAATGTTAAAAGGCAAACTATTGAATTTGAGAAAGTATCAATAGTCAGTCATGGCTGAGGCAATATGAAAGATAACTATTATATTAACCATGTAATACTGAATACAAATTATTAAAAGAAAGCATAGATGCCTCTAATTGTACAATAGATAACAAAAATCTATATGATGAAATAACCTATTATTATTTTCTCTTAGATAAACAAATAGAGCATCATATTTAGCCCTCCTAGAGATCATTAAGAAATTCGGCAGAGCCCCAGTCTGTGCATGTGTGCTCTGTGCAGCATGGGCGATCTTAAAAGCCCCATTTAATGGCAAGAACTAAGAAAAAGCACAGAAGTTCCTGAAGAGATGCATCTTGGAGAACCAAGCACATTTATTAGTGGAGAGGTGTGTGGAGAGATAGTATACTCTGTGAAAATAAGATAAAGATCTGCAATGTTCCAGAGATTTCTCTGCAGAAAATGTCAACATTTATTTCATATTCCCCTAACTTCTCCTCATCACAGATAAATTGAAAGGAACTTTAGGTTCAGACTACCTTAGTATTTGAGATACACATAAAGTTGAGAATTCTGAGAAATTTTGGCAAGAGGAAACTTAATATGCAGTTTAGTTTATACTAATTATGTTAAAATTTATGGGAAAGGATATTTATATTGCATGAAAGGCATTTATAAAACTTGTGGCTTTAATTAAATGAAACATATGACAATGTTGGATATAAAAATCAAAGTCCGCTTTTATATTTCTGTGAATCAATTCACTTTCTACACATGACTACAACATGAACACAAATGCTCTAGCTTACCATTAGGAAAACAGATTTTTGTCATCAATTGTACAATCAGAGGCATCTATGCTTTCTTTAAATAATTTGGAGTAAGTATTACAGGGTGCCTGGGCTCCTATGATAAGTTTGCATTTGATGGATAGTCAATCAGAATGTTCTGATGTCACGGCCTTCTGATGTCACAAAGTACTTACATCTAAGTACTTCGCAGTACTTAGATATCAGTAAGGCCCATTTTCCATGAAGTCATATATTATAAACATGTTTGAATGTATTGATTTTTTAGTATCACTATAGTTTAAGAAACTCATTTATAAGCCCATAAAATAATTTTGATAGGTTCTAATGGCCTACCAATATGGAAACAAATAAACCTACCAAAAAATCAACATTCCTGGAGATTTCTGTCCATGGGAAGTGATTTGTATCAATGGATTTTTGAATTTGGACAACTGTGCCCAGAACTGTGATTTCTGAGCAACAGGTCAAGGAGCACTTTGAGCCTTCCATAGCTCCACAGGTTCCTATCCATTGTCCTTGCTAAAACTCTGTGTAGGTTGGGGAAGTCAGGGGATCACAGCCTCTTATTGAGCTAAAGACAACTGTATTGAATTTTGAGGCTTGAGATGTGGAACTTTGGGGCAGAGAATCTGAAAGGAAGAAGAGAGGCAGAGAATAGTTCTTTGTATCCCTGAGTCTTCCCTGAATGTTTATGGACATAGACTAGGAGGAAAGGTTAGGCATAAAGTTTTACAGATAACCACCAGGTTGCCATAGGTTAAAAACTACTGCAGCAGTCACAGTTTGAGTCTCAACCAATCAGACTGGAAATCCTTTGATGGACATAGGAGGAATGCAGGAAAGACCAAGAAAGGTGATTCCTTAGGAAAAGGGTAAACAAGACAAAACAAAAAGCCAGCCTTATAATCATCAAGTCCTTCTGAAATTAACTGGATTCCGAAGACCATTGATTCCTTGACTCAATTGCAATTGGCATCTGTCCTTGGACCTGCACTGCCCAGTTGTAGTCACAGTCTTGCAGATAATTTAATGAGAATTCCCTCTCTCAATGTGTCATCAAGTTCCTCATCCTCACCATCCTCCAGGAGATGTTGGATCACCCTGGCCATCTCTCACAGGAATCCTCTCATTCAGTTTGGTCAGGATGTCTCTACTCTAATGTTTCCTCTTAGTAATCATCCACCAGCTGACCTCCGCATCATATCCCCTGATCCCTGGCTACAAATCCCCAGTAATCCATACTGTATCCAGAGTCACTGCCAGTTGTGTATTGAGCTCTCAATGATTAAAATGTCCATCAATAATAAACATTCACTAGAAAGGAAAGTGTGTTCCATATTTAGGAAAGTGTAGTCATTAGAAACAGATCCAGGAAAAAAAAAAGATTAATTTTTTTCATATTTAGTAAAGTCTATAAATCCACAGCTTCTAGAAGCTCCACATGCTCAAAGCAGAATGAACAAAATCCTGTTGAAGCAAAGCACTGTAATCAAATTGCAGAAGAGTAGGCAAAGGGTCAGGGGAACCCTATAGGTGGAAGGATAAATGGCGAGGGGTCCTCTTCTGGAAAATCGACATCAGATTTAATGTGCTTACAGAGAAATGTAAAAGGCACCTATGATCCAGATACAATGATTCAAAAATGTGAAGATGGAATAGCCATTTCACAGCACAATGGTTGATAGAAGACATGTCATACAAGAAGTGCTAATGGATATTTGGCAAGCTGAACACAATGAAAACAGACATAAACCTTGATACATAGCAAGGAATGAAGAACAACAGGAAGTGCATGTTGGATTAAATATATAAGATATTTTTCTATTTAAAAATTTTTGAAAGCAAAATGTGAAATATATATATATATATACACACACACATTCAAGATATATATATATATATATATATATATATATATATATATATCTTGCAAAAATGATATCAGCAGAGTTAGAGCTATTATGTTACTATCAGAGCAACTTGGCTTCAGGAAAAGTAATATTACCACTGACAAAGAAAGGTAATTCAAATGATGAAGATTACTTCTTCAGGGATATAATAATCATAAATATATATGCATTTTATGTACAAAGCAGTAAAGAACAATAAAATTAAAAGGAGAAAAAAGATAAGTACTATGAATAGAGTTGAGATTTTAATATTTCTCTTAGAAACTAAATAATTAAACAGAAAATCAAGAGTTATGGGTATGAACAACCATCACTCTTCTTGTCCTAACTGACATGTTAGAACACTGAACATTAGAAATTTCAGGACACACATTCTTTTCATGTACTAAACTACTACACTTAGTTTTGTCAATTTGCCCCTAAAACAAAAACATATATATGTGAAAATTACAGTTAATTTCTGGTATTCTTCCATAGTCACTGATTTTGTTTATTATTGCTTCTGTTCTATTTAGTTGCTTACTATATCTTATACTGGTATTTATTTTGACATCTTTCTGAAAAAGGAAGTTATAAATAAATATGTATTTATTAAATATAAAGACTTTATTTTTACACTCACATGGTAAATTTATATTGATATATTTACTGAACTAATATTGAACATTTATTGAGAGATACACTTGAGGCTATAATAGTAATTATATTTAATATATCTTTACATATAGCTCTTTACTTTCTATCTCTCTCTGTATATATTCATCATAATGCCATCTTAAATAAGGGATTCTGGGCTTGATTACTGTTCTGGTAAAATAAGTATCTTATTGTATCATAACACAGATGAGAAACTCTTAAACTTGTGATGTCAAGGTCTGTGCAAGAGTTTTCTCAATGACACGAGAGAAGTCTAATTTAAATTGGGTTGTGGAAGACCAAGACAGAGCCAAGTCTCATGGGGAGAGGTGGATGGGCTGAGGCCATTCAAAATGTAAAGGAAGGATAAAATGCAGTGAAGCTTGGTGCTGTGTTGTATCTACTTCTTGAGCCAGCGAAGCACTTGAAGATACATCAAGCTGGTATCCAAACACTATTTCCAAGCAATTTTAAATATTTCTAGTTGTTTTAAGGATGTGCAACAGTTGGTTAGTGGAGTTACATGCATTATTGAGTGAGCTGTGTCATCAACATAGCTCAAATATGTTAGCGTCTTTCCTTAATGTCAGAATTTATTGAACAACAGTAAGTTCACAGGCTACTCCACTTTCTGTGGTGGCAGTTCACAAAATACTTGTGAGTCATCTGATTGTCATAAGCTGGACAGACACAGTTCTTCTATTCCCATCTTAATTTCTAATATCTCCAACACTCAAGGCACACAGCACACTTTACAAAATCACATATATAGGATTACAGAAATAAATAAATAATTGTGTGTGTGTGTGTGTGTGTGAGAAAGGTTGAGAAAAAGCATTAAGGGAGCCACACAGGGGTCTAGGGGGCTGAACTGAGAGCAAAAAGCAGAGAGCAGTTCTGGGTACAGAGAGTCACTGTGATCGGATAACCAGCTGTCAAAGCACTGGAGCACAGGATCTGGGCAAAGGGCAGTTTCAGAGTGTCAACTTGAGTGGGCCATGCATTGTCCTTGAGGTTGTGCTAGGCAGATGGCAGCTGTTTACTTATACAAACAAGGTATAGAGCCATTCCATCTCAGCCCTTAACTCAGGGTGGAGGAGCCCATGATACCCCTGCTCCATAAGACGGAGCAGCTCGGGGTGGGCACAGCCTGGGAACTGCTATCTGTATATTACAGAGTGACTCGGAGCTCTCCACATACGTAAGAGTCATCAAATCTCCTTTTCCTCCTGCTGTTTCTCAGAGTCTCACAGGTTTCTTAGTTATTTTCCTTGTCTTCCTCAATACAGGTCCAAGCCCATGAAATCTGCTTCCTAAATTCCCTATAAGGCTCCTTGGCTCTTTCTTCCTTTAGAAACCCTGTCTCTTCAGGATGGACATCCTGTGTCATTTCTAATGTAAATTATAACAGTCTCTAAACCCAGGACCATTTCTAGCCCTACCGTGATTTATCATTCTGATTTGCAAACTAAAGCCTAAAATTAGATGAGACAAAACAGAATTTACCTTATTATACATTCATTCACAAAAATCTACTGGACATAGCTCTATGGCAGATGCAGTTAAATTCATTAAAGTAATTGCAATACAGGAAGAAATGATGCTGGTCCTAAAAGCTGGTGGCACGAACTCAAAGAGATAAGCAGGAATTGACAACAAAATCATTGTGAGGGGCTATGAAAGAAGACGGTAAAATACAAAGACAACGTGAATTGGCAAATAAATAGAGATTTATGATGCTAAAAATGTAAACTAATTTATTTGAGGCAGCAGTGGAGATTCCCATTTTGGAGATTTGAGGAAAACACTAATAGACATCCCGCAGGCAGGCATTTTTGCAGATGGTTCTCTACAGATGTGATAAAACATTTTTCTTAATCCTGATGAAATCATGATTTTTTTCCTGCAAGCTAATGATAGAGCATGAATCTCCTGGATATATAAAGAACTCAAAAAACTTAACACCCAAAAAATAAATAACCCAATCAATAAATGGGCAAAGGAACTGAACAGACATTTCTCAGAAGAATATATACAATAAATCAACAAATATATGAAAAAAATGTTCAACTTCTCTAACAATTAAAGAAATGCAAATCAAAACTACTGCAAGATTTCATCTCACTACAGTCAGAATGTCAATTATTAAGAATACAAGCAATATAAGTGTTGGCAAGGATGTGGGGAAAAAGGTATACTCATACATTGCTGGTGGCACTGCAAATTGGTGCAACCACTCTGGAAAGTAGTGTGGAGATTCATTAGAAAACATGGAATGGAACCACCATTTTACCCAGCTATCCCACTCCTTGGTCCATACCCAAAGGACTTAAAATCAGCATGCTCTAGTGACACAGCCACATCAATGTTCATAGGAGCTCAATTCACAATAGTTAAATTGTGGAACCAAACTAGATGCCCTTCAACAGATGAATAGATAAAGAAAATGTGGCATATATACACAATGGAATATTACTCAGCATTAAAAGAGAATAAAATTATGGTATTTGCTGGTAAATGGATGGAGATGAAGAATATCATGCTAAGTGAAGTAAGCCAATCCTCCAAAACCAAAGGCTGATTGTTCACTCTGATAAGTGGATGATGATCCATAAGAGGGGGGATGGGGAGAAAGAAGGAACTTTGATTGGGCCAAGAGGAGGGAGAGGAGGGGAGGAGGCATGGGGGCAGGAAAGATGGTGGAATGAGATGAACATCAAACTCCTAGGTATACGTATGACTACACATATGGTGTAACTCCACATTGTGTTCAACCAAAGAAATGAAAAGCTGTGCTCCATTTGTGTACAATGAATCAAAATGCATTTTGCTGTCATGTCTAATTAGAACAAATTTTTAAAAAAGAAATTAGACCTTTGGGTATAGACCAAGGAGAGGGATAGCTGGGTCAAATAGTGGTTCCATTTCCAATTTTCCAAGGAATCTCTTTATTGCTTTGCATATTGGCTGTACATTTTGCAGTCCCACCAGCAGTGTATAAGTGTACATTTTCCCCACATCCTCGCCAACACTTATTGTTGTTTGTCTTCATAATAGCTGCCATTCTGACTGGAGTGAGATGAAATCTTAGAGAAGTTCTAATTTGCATTTCTCTAATTGCTAGCGATGATGAACATTTTTTCATATATTGGTTGATTGATTGTATACATTCTTCTGAGAAGTGCCTGTTCAGGTCCTTGGCCCATTTATTGATTGGGTTATTTGTGTGTGTTTTTTTTTTCTTTTGGTGCTTAGCTTTTTCAGTTCTTTATATACCCTACATATTAGTGCTCTATCTGATGTGTGAGGGCATACTACAGGGACACAGCCACATCAAAGTTTATAGCAGCACAATTCACAATAGTTAAACTTTGGAACCAACCTAGATGCCCTTCAATATATGAATGGATAAAAAAAAACTGTGGAATATACACACAATGGAATATTACTCAGCATTAAAAGAGAATAAAAATCATTGGTATTTTCAGATAAATGGATGGAGTTAGAGAAGATAATGTTAAGTGAAGTTAGCCAATCCCAAAAAACCAAATGCCAAATGTTGTCTCTGATATAAGGAAGCTGACTCATAATGGGATAGAGAGGAAGAGCATGGGAGGAATAGAAAAACTCTAAATAGGGCAGAGGGGTGGGAGGGAAAAAGAGGGGGCACAGGGTTAGAAATGATGGTGGAATGTGATGGACATTATTATCCAAAGTACAAGTATGAAGACACGAATTGGTGTGATTGTACTTTGTATACAGCCAGAGACATAAAAAATTATGCTGTATATGTGTAATAAGAATAAATAAATTAAATAAAGGTCTATAAATTTTTTCTTTCAATGTTCTCTTGCATGAACAATTTTCAAGCAACCAGTCTATAATTATCCATTCAAAAACAATAGCTAATTGATTTTGGTAACTTTCTATTCTACCATCTACCTGCAGAGAAAATGAAGCACACATCAAGAAATTATGTTCTCACTTTTGGTGTGATATTGACTTCAGTTTACATTTGGAAATACTGATTAGAAATTTCCACTGTCATATATAAATAAAAAAATTAATTAAAGAAAAGAAATTAGAAATCAATAGAGAATAATTGTTTATTTTAAAATCCATCTGGTGGTAGATGATTGTCTTTTATCATGTTTTAACCTATACTTCCAAAGTGTCATCACTCCCTAACATCATCTCTGAAGCACAGATCTGCTAGTAATTATAAAATAGGAGGGCTGGGGCTATGGCTCAATGGTAGTGCAGTTGCCTGGCACGTGTGAGGCACTGGGTTCAATTCTCAGCACCGTGTATAAATAAATAAAATAAAGGTCTATAAACAACTAAAAAATAATTTTTAAAAATTTATAAAACAGGAGCCTTGGAGTTATAAATACTCAGCTCAGATGTCCTGGGTGAAGGTCAGGGTCAAGTGGACATGCATATGCTAGAAGCCCAGAGTCAATATTGTCTGATATAAGCAGGAAGTAAATAGGGAAAAGTGGGCTGATATCTATTTACAATTTTTGTCTCTGATTTCCCAGTGAATTTCATTTAAACTGGTTCTCATGAGAGAGAATAGGAATTGGCCCCAGTTTGGTCAGCTGATGGAGCCCCCTTGATGGAGAGGTGTATTCCTCATGGACCACATGGCATAGGGAAAGAAAATCAGGGTGACCTTTTCCCACCAAAAGTATAATTCAGGCTACTCTTGAAAACTTATCATTATCCTGAGAAAATGAGGAAGATTTATGCAATTTAGAGAATTGTTTAGAAATTTATTTAAGAATTACAAACCTAGAGAGAATATTCTTACAATAATTTTATTGGAATATTAATAAAAATTGTGTCTTTCATAAAAAATAAAGGAATTTTGTTAAAAAGGAATCAACTAAAATTAGAATGTCAGGGTAGTCTAATAAATATATGTTTATAAGCTGTTAATGAGTCCAGCAAAAATTTGCAAGATATAGAGAAGCAGGGAAATGAACATGTCCCAAGGCAGCTGTGAGGAACTGCTGTTAATGAGTGTGTGTGCCCCCTCACACATAAGCAAACCCCTATAGGGTCATACGGTGGCAAATTCTTATCTCTAACATTGATTTAAGTGATGATGTGGAGGTGATTTTGGGAAAGTCATCCATATGTACTCACTGTGGGGTGAGAAGGTTTACATTATGTGTGGCAGTATGAGTAAAATATATTAACGTTAATGTTCTGTATATTGTAGAAACGCCAATTGAAAATTTTAAAAAAATCGAAGGCAAGTTATTCATTATGCAAATCTGCAGCAACAATAGTACTTCATGTATATTCATGGAGAGAAGCCACTGGATTGTGGTCCAGTTTCTCTCAGTGAGCTTTTTATCCTGATATTTTATTTTAAACTGGTGCAACATTTTTTTTCTTTCAATGTTCTCTTGCATGAACAATTTTCAAGCAACTAGTCTATAATTATCCATTCAAAAACAATAGCTAATTGATTTTGGTAACTTTCTACTCCACTATCTACCTGCAGAGAAAATGAAGCACACATCAAGAAATTATGTGCTCACTTTTGGTGTGGTATTGACTTTGGAAATACTGATTTGCCTTTGGAAATACTGATTAGAAATTTGGTTTAGGAGTTTGTATTTAAACTCAAGTACTAAAGGAAGGACAAATTAAAGCAACATAATCCCACATCTTGAGGTAAAACAATAAGTGTTGGGATATGATAAATACCAAAATGTTAAAGACCATACTTTGATTGGTTAAATGATAAGATGTGAGGTATTAATTTTCATAGAGAATTCTGACAATTCTCAGTTTGTAACATTTAAAAATCAAGAAGACAAGCAAGAGTTTTTTTTTTTAATTTTATAATCTATTTTATTTTATTTTTTATTATTGGTTGTTCAAAACATTATAAAGCTCTTGACATATCATATTTCATACATTTGTTTCAAGTGGGTTATGAACTCCCATTTTTACCTCGTATACAGATTGCAGAATCACATCGGTTACACATCCACATTTTTACATATTGCCATACTAGTGACTGTTGTATTCTGCTTCCTGGGATGACTGACCTAGCTACAAAAGTCACTACTGAAGCCAGAGAAGGAAGAGGTTCCAGTGACTTGGAGAAATTCATTCCTGGTAATTGAAATGCTACATGGAACTGAAGGAAGAGGCATTTAAAAAACGCTTTGTGCTCTCAGGAGCACCCATGCTGTCCAATACAGTAGCCACTTGCTATAAGGGGCAGTTTAAACCTTAACTTGAGTAATCAAGTTGAAACATACTGAATTCCATTCCTCAGATGCACTAGCCACATTTTAAGGATTCAATGGTCAAATGTGGCCAGTGGCTAGGCTGTTAGCAGCATTGAGATCTTTGCCATCATCATAAAAGTTCTATGGGACAATCCTAGTGCAGAACTACAAATGGGGCTGTCCAACAACTGGGGGTGTGGGTTTGAAGGTGAGCAGTGTGATTATTTATCAAAGTTTTGATTTTGTGATCACCCATAAGAAAGTGAGAGACTTGGATCCACGAAACGAAAAGGATTGCTGAGAAAGTTGTAGCAGCATCATCTTAGAACATCTGCCCTAGCAGACACAGGAAGCCAGACAATAGAAAAGAGAACAGTTGGAGAGACAGGCTTAACCTTGCTGATACCACCAAGGTCCTGAGAGATGGGCCGGTACTTCTAACATTGTAAAGAAAACATCTTGGCACAGAGCATCTGCAAAAACAGTGCCACATGTAATGGAGAGTCACACAAAAGAGCAGAGACAAAGGAGACAGCTCAGAAGAATTGAGTCACAGGCAGCTGTTGGGGACTGTTGCTTCTCTGTTTAGACTTTTTGGTCTTCAGCAAGCTGTGTTCCAAACAACTCAAGATCCTTTCTTTCTGTGTCAATGAAAGGTTTGTGGAAAATTGTTCTTTTGAGCAATTTTAATGAAACTTTCTTATATCTGATAGTTTTGACTTAAAAGACACATCCACATTTTAAAATGAAATCCAGCTCATTTTTTTTTCTTTTGGTTTGTCTCAGGGTACTTAATGTCTTTGCTCCTCTGCCAGATGTGGCAGGAGAGTCACAACTTCAACAGGGCCTGAGAAGGCAGATTTGGAATTTCCTGTCTGTATCCTCATTGATTTTAGATGACGTCAGACTTTCAGATTTTTATATATCTTCATGATTTAAAATGGGATCTTATTTTAATTTGCATTTTATATAATAATTTATATTAATCATTCAGTTTCTTTTTCTGTTAATTGATCTATTTTTGTAGTGAGTTGTTTTCTTCCCCTTATTGTCATTTATTTGTACCTATTTAAATTCTTGACTATATTCCCTTTGTCATTGATTTGTGTTTAAAAGATCATTTCTTTGTCCACAGCTTCTCGTAAATATCTTCATGGCATCTATCTATGAGCAGAAATTTGCATATTATTGTAGTCACATTTACTAAGCTTCACTCTTGTGGTTTATATGATTTGTAGTTTTATAAATCCTTCCCTACCCAAGATCAATGACATATTCTATGACATTTCCTCAAAAATGTAAAATATTATTTCCATTTTTATCTTTATTGTAAATTGAGATATTTTTATAGGCAGTAATGCTTTTTAATATGAAGAACCAACCAATTGCTCAAAGTCAATTATTGAAGAGTTTAAGGATTTTTGTATTGTTCATTGAACTCTGGAGTAATATATCAAGTTTTCATATGTGGGTGGGTCTATTTCTGAGGCTTTTGGCTCAATTTCATTGGTTTCTTTGTCCCTGTACCAATGTCACATTGACTTAATTACTATGGCTTGTAATAAATCTTGATATCCAATGGGCAAAATCCTTGTATTCATTTTTTATCAGTTTTGTTGCTGCTCAGGAAGCTGTGAGCCCAAGAATATCTTTAATTTATTATTATTTTCAAAATTCCATCCCTTTTCTTTGTAGATCATATGTAACCAACCCTGAATTTATTCTGCAGCACTGACTGTGTGGAAGGTCCTGATTGCTTGGGTGTTGGTCTTGTTCCTATATTTGATCACATAACTGTGGCCACAGGACTGGTTACATTGATCAAAAACGGTGCTCCCAGTGTACACTGTGAAGTGGAAGAGTGCAGGCAATGAGGATTATCAGGAAAGAAGGAATCACTGGAGCTGTGCAGATGACTCAGGTGCATCTTCATCACATCTGCACCACTTCTGGTATCATTGCAAAACTATAACTTCAAAAGTTTCCTCTTGATATTCAGCCACCCCAATGAGCATTATAATCCCCTTTCCAAAACCAGGTATAATCTCTCTTCATGATTCTTTTTTTTTATTATACAGATGAATGGCAGATTTTAGGAGGAGAGAGGAGAAAACCCTTAACTACCTGCACATAAGGTAGTGAAAATGTCCACTTTTTCTCCTAGTCAATGTCAACTATTCTTGACCTCTGTATATCAGCCACTCGGCTGTTATAGTTTCTTGTATTTTAAATATCAAGGTCTCTCTAAGCTTGTGCTAGACAGACAGTAATGATACACTGATACAGATATGTCCAGTCCAGGTGCTCTTAATTTCCTTGCTTTTCTCTCTGCTCCTTTATAGTGATGACTGTGTATGTTGGACTGAGAGGTTATCTGCCCTCCAGGTGAGTGAAACCATGCTGAGAGCCACCTATATAGCACCAAGAAACACAGTGACAGGGTCCTCTTTTTTTTTAATTTTACAATCCTTCCAGTGTGTATGTGTGAACCTTTCTTATATATGGAGCCAAGGACACACTGAATTTTATTTAAGAATGACTATAGCCACCATGTAGAAAAAAGACCTCCAATATTTCCAGCTCCTCCTTTTCCCATTGTAATGATCTTTGTCAAAGCCACAAAATTTAGAAATGCTTTTGGTCATTGCCAAATATATTAAGAATTTCAAGTTCTTCTATCTTCTTCCCTTTCACAAATCACCACCCAAAGACCCTCAATAGTCGGAGAGAGATATACATGAAAATCCTATAGTTTATCTGTAGGTATTTTACAAAGTTACTTTATATTAAGCAAAGTTATTGCATTATTTTCAAGTTTGTTCTCAGCCCAAGTTTTGAAAATATTATTTGGAGCATTAAAGCTTAATTCAAAGTCTATGCCCATCAATTGTGTACGTGCACAAATTATATGATCTGTCAATGTACTAAACATTCCAGAGTGTACTGAAGCTTCTTAAAAATCCCATTCTTACTGAGTGAATGTACTGGGAACCAGTGGTTTTGTGGTAGTAGGAGCAAATGTGACTCCATTTTGTTTTATGACTTCATCCTGTAAAACAACCATGCCAAGTAGAAGAGTCATGACTGGGGCAAGATGTTCTTTTCCTTTTGCTATAGAAACCTTTAAGAACAAGGAACTACCTAATGGGGTATTGTTTCTGTAACTAGGGTAACGGGGCTCTGTTTCTGTAACTGGGGTGACTGGGCTAACTGTGATTGGTTAGGCTTCCCTCTGCTTGATTGCACTGTCCTGGCTTGCTTGCATTGGTTAGACCCCCTGAACATCCCTTTTGCGGTTTTCAGGCTTATAAGGAGTGCCCTTGCAATTGTTCAGGACTGATCAGGGGAACAGCTTTATGTTCTGATCAGTCGCCACTAGTGTGCTTCAATAAAGGCTTGATTCGATTATATGTGAGTGGTCTGGAAGTCAGTTTATGAAACCCCGGGACGAAGCTTTAACTATTACAGTTTTAGAAGAGAATTTAAAAATCACTCTTGTAGTATGTTGCCTTAATATAAAAGTGGCAATTACATTTTGATTATAATTTCCTTGTTTTATCTCTAAAGTAAGAGGACTTGTGCTACCTAGATAAATGTTAGGGGATGAAAGAAAAGAAGTGAATTTGGATTTTTGAAGAAGATCACAGTGGTGGAAATGCTTACCTTTTCAATTGGTATGGTTTTTGTTTTCACAACCCTAGCGACAGAAACTAAAAAGCATGATTTGCTTTGTTCGACAGATTTCAAAATGATTCATATAAACCCCATAATAATTAATTAATGGAATGTTTGAACTTAAACATTTTAGATTAAATATTCCATTTGTGCCCAGAACCAGGGGACATCAGCCACTATTTTAAATCAAAGCAGCTGTACTTAACTAAATGGAACATGACAATTTTATGACAAAATCTAAAGTCTGTGTGGATTTAGTATATTTTAAGGATAGGCACTGCATCAAATGTATTTTTTTAGAGAGAGAGAGAGAGAGAGAGAATTTTTAATATTTATTTTTCAATTTTTCGGCGGATACAACCTCTTTGGATGTGGTGCTGAGGATGGAACCCAGGCCGCACATATGCCAGGCGAGCGCGCTACCTCTTGAGCCATATCCCCAGCCCTCAAATGCATTTTTTAATGAGGATCACTATGCAAAGTAACTTTATAAGTCTGAAACTATTCAGTATTGTACACATGCTCTAGGTAATTCCATTATCTTCCTAATCAGCATCTAATCTGAATTTGTTTGGTATCTTTTCATTAGAAAAGTTAGGGTTAATTTAAAAAAATATTCTGGGAACCTCTAATATGTCATAAACACTAATAGAAGTTATAATTTCACAGGGTAGTAAAAGATAATAAAGTAAATAAGAAATCAAATAGAGGATCAACACATGTTAATTATATATAATTAAAATGTCACTAATAAAACCAACTATTGGCAAGACTGTGGAGCTACTGCTATCTCAGATTATTGCTAGTGGAAAGGCAATATCTTACAGCCAGTCTGGAAAATTCTTTTGCAACTTTTTAAAAAGTTAGTCGTGAACTATCCCATTGTCCGATGTGGAGGTAAATAATGGGAAACTATTTGGGGGAGGGGACGAATACACTACTGATAAATATAACATGAATGCCCAATGCTGTGTGACAGAATCCAGAAGCAAAATGCTACATCAGGTCTGATTCCTTTTGGGTAACATTATGGAATAGGAAAGTTGATAGCAACGGAACAAAGATTTGGCTGTGCTTTGGAAAAGGAGACCCATGTCCAGGGGTCTTGAGAGAATTTCAGGGGTTTATTCTATGCCTTTATTAGGTTGGCAGTTACAGGGCTGTAGATTTTTACCCAAATTCCTAAAATTGTATGCTTTACAGATTGAATTTCTTTGTGTATGATTTAAACTCAATATACCTCACTTAATGATCTTTTAACTCCACTGATCTACTTTACGAAAGCAACCATGGGAACCAGAAGACACCACAATTACAGCTACCTTGAATTTATATAGTGATGGTTCTAAGGGGATTTGGGTAGGGCTACAGGATCAGCAGAATGAAGAGAACTTGTGAAATATATTGACTAATTATTGATTAACACAACAGCAAAAGCTTTGAGATCCCCAAATTACAGTTATAGGCCTAGAATGTCTGTACTTTACTGAGCTATTTTCCTTTTGTTATTGTTTTTCAGATTTTCTATTTAGTCTTGCATTCTCATGGACCAATGGAGTAAAAACACTTAGTAAATGCTTACCTGTGAAGGAACACAAATGAATACATTTAAGAATTGTGGCATTAAGCAAGAATGCTGGAAGTGGAAGAGAATGGGATGATGAGGTCAGACATAAAAGTTCCTCTGGGTACTTTAGAGACTGCATTTCAGTATTTCTAGTTGCTGGATCGAGTGCAGCAGCATCTCTGCCCTTTGGAGAAGGCACTTTGCCAAGGAGGTGCCACCATTCAGGGATGCACTGGATGAGATGAGACAGAGGTGGTTCTTGGCAGTTAAATACCATGCTTATTTTACTCAAGACCACCACATAGGTGAAACACCTCTGAGTAATCATCTGAGCTTGTAAATAACTCCATTTACACATGAACAGAAAGCCTTGTGCGTGGGTTAATGCACTCTGAGCTTTCCAAGAATGCAAATGTCACTCACAGGGAGAGCGAAGTGTAAGTAGTTTCATTTTAAACTTTGCTGAGATATACACACCACCTAGAAGAATCTTCTAATGTTTGCCAATGCCATATGTGTCATTTCATCTCCCTACAAAATGTGCCTCTGTGAGAATTTGTAATTATTTCAGTGGCATATCCCATAGGTCAAGACAATGGGATTTCCATTCTAATTGCTTGTGCAGTCTTGTCCAGTATGTATGTATGTGTGTGTATATATATGTATATCTCAAAATGCTTTTTAAATATTGTTCATCTCCTTTGCTCCAAAGAACTACAGCTTAAACATTATATTTATTTTCCTAAAATTACATGTTTAGAAAGGCATTTGCCTATTACATATGCAATTTTACTTTGGGCTAAGGGGGCATTAAATTTGATAGTGGAGAAAACTTTATAGCTGATCTAATCTCCCACTTTATTATTTAATTTGAAAGAGTCTCAATGCAGATGAAAAGTTCTATTTGTCATAGTTAACTCAGAAAATGGTAAATGACAGGAAAAGTACAACCTTTCCAAAGAAAGTAAACCACAAATCACAGCTAGTTATAATTCTGTGACTTTAAATATATCAGAATATTTTATGTCTTAAATTCAACATTAGAAAAGTACCTTGAGGCGTGTAATAAAAGAAAGAAGATAATAAAAAGGGAAAATAATGGAACCAAGTTTTGGTGTAGAGGGAATCGATTAGATTAATAATTGACTGGTAGAGATAGGGAGGTTGAATGAATAGCCTACCAATATCTAAGGAAAAATTCAGACTCTCTACCATTAAAAAAAAGTCCTTCCTTTCTAATTTTTTTCTTCCTTTTCTAATCTCTTTTGCTGCCTATTTTCCTCCACTAACCATTTTTGTCTCCTAAAACAGAGTTTCTTGCTTCCTTTACTTAGTCATTTATTCCCAAATACATTCTATGGTTGAGATGGTTCTAGCTGCTCAGAATACAGCAAGGTACTGAACATATTAAGTCCCTGACCTCATAGAACACGTATTCTGGAAGGAAAGAGAAAAGTGAAAAGGTCAAGTAGGTCATAGCTCAGTGCCTGAAGAGGAGAGGAAAACAATGGAAGGGGTTGCTCTTCCAGAGGACAGGAAGTGCCTTCTTAGGTGGGGCTCCTAGGCCTGAGATGGCAGAGGGACAGCAATCTCAAGACCAGACAGCAATGAACTATTTTTTAAAAAAGTCACCCAGAGGCCAGTGCCCTGAGCCCCATGAGCAAGTGAGGGATGAGAGAAAAAAAGAGAGGTCCCCAGTTTTGATAAGAACTCTGGAGAGCTTGGAAGGTCAGACCCCTCCCAGCTAGGAATTGAGAAGTTACAAGAAATAAGGTGAAAATAAGAACATAAAATGTTACCAAGTTAATACAGACTCTTCTAAGGGATCCTGATAAAGTCTCCTCCCCACCATAAACAATCTTACTCCAACCCCTCAAAGGGTCAGTGAGGTCAGAAATAATAGTTTAAAGAAATTATACCTCATTCTATTAGAAATTATGATTCTGCAACCAGCAGTTGCCCATGTACACCTTAAAAATACAGATGTATATTTTAATAAGCTTAGGTTGGTTGTACAAAAAAGTCAATTATCTGAGGATATTAGCACATTTTATGGTTTGATGAGATTCCATCAGTTGAGTAATGCTTACCATCAAATAAGAAGTTCCATTAGAAGAAAATGAAATAATATCTGTTTTCCAGTTAGGAAGAAGTATAATATTATACTGATTAAGTTTTTATATATGTGTTATATATATATGTATATATTATATATGAAGAATTTCCTTCATATATTGGAAGAAAACTTTTGTGTTTGTATTACCTAGAATATACATTTCTGACATAGTGGTTAGATAATAAATGTCATTAATCACAAGTCACTTCGTATTTATATTGTATTAAATTATTAAATAATTAAATTCTTAAAGGAGACAATAACACCAATTGTTCCAAAAGTAGGTTCATTGCCTCCACAGAAAAGAAACATGTTTCACTAATTTTCCTGTGTAACTCATGTTTTACCAGACGAAAAATCCTAACATGGTGCTTTTTAATATAAAAAATAACAACAACAATAATGGTAGCACTGTTCTGTCTGACTTTGCCAGGATCTGCAAAATATCCTGGATTATTTTCAAACATGGCAACTAATTCTATAAAGTTTCTTCACACATAATACAAAATATGTATTTTATTTTTCCCCGGCAGTGATGTTTACTTGCATTTCTATTGCTTCTGATAACAAAAGTCTTCCTTCACTATCCAATAGGTTTCCAAAATATGTGTTTTTGGAAAACACCCGCCACCCAAACCACTTGAGACCTTCTCCTCATCTATGGTCTCTGTGTCTGTCAGTGCCCATCAAGAGCCTAAGGATGCCAGCAATTCGTATCTTTCTTCCTGAAGCTTCCCTGGTTTTGGAATCCGGGCTAGTGAATTCTCCAAATAACAGGTCCTGAATCACAAACAAATGTAAACCATTCCCTCTGATGCTCCTGAAAGAGTGCATTTGTCTCCCAAAGGATACAAAATCAAAAACCATCCCACTTTCCCGGAAGTGAGTTACAACTCCTAGAACTGTTGCAGCCACCTGTGATCACCTCTTTCCTATCCGCCCCCCTCCTACTCCCTACCCCCAACCATGGCAGAGAGGAGAATTCAAAACTAAATAGATAAAGAAAATGTGACACCAATACACAATAGAGTTTCATTCAGCCATGGAGAAGAATGAAATGATGTCATTTGCAGGAAAATGGATAGAACTAGAGAACGTCATTAAGCAAAAGAAAGCCAGAATTAAGAGTGTTGAGGTTTCTCACATGGAAGCGAGAGAGAAGATAAAAGGAGGGGTATTTCACGAAAATAGAAGGGTGACCAATAGAGTAGAGAAGGGTCCCAAGGGAGGCAGGAGGGGAGAGAAAGGGAGGTATTGGGTAATGAAACTGACCAAATGATGTTATGTGCAGGCAGGAATGTGTCACAGTGGATCCCTCTATAACATATCATTAGAATGTATAAATAAATATATACATAAACACATGAAAGAGAAGCCAAGAGTCTGGAAAGAAAGAAAGAGGGTCTAGCAGCAAAGGGCAAGCAGAACTTGAGGTTTAGAGGTATTCCTCTGAGCTCACCATAGCTGTCTCAAAACAGAAGTATATGATTTACAAAAATTATTCAGAGGTGAAGGTAAAATATCCCACAAAGATATTTTCACTTATTAATATTTATTAAAAATCATTAGTTGAGCATAAATATATGATATAATAGCTATCTCAAAGACCCTTGGATCAGTAAAATGTGTATGTCCAATAAATCCAAAAGCTAAGAAACCAACAATTTTAACCAAATAAAGATTTCAGGTTCAAAGATAGATTAGTTAAGACTAAAGAAAATCACAATACTTTAGATATATGTTTTTCCAAAGGTAGAAATATTTAATATTTGCATACAGATTACTTAGCCCCTATCTTCTCTGCTGGGATCTGAAATTTTCCAGAGTTTGAATTGTTTTATTTTTCCTTATATTCATAGCCCTTCCCAATTCCTGGCACATAGTAGAATATTAATAAATATATGCTGAAGAGTGAATAAAATTCCTAGACATGAATTAGTAAAAAACAAAATAAAATGCAGCATCTACAACTTAATTTAACATAATCCATCTTTTAATAAAAGCTGGATTAATCCTATTTATTTTCAGAGGACTTACGGGATCTGGACTAAGTATAAGCTAAATTGTTTTTGGATTTTTGAAAAAGCCATATATATTAATTTCATTATCATTTATTTATTTATTTGGTACTGGGGATTAAACTCAGGGGCACTCGAATATTGAGCCACATCCCCAGTCCTATTTTGTATTTTATTTAGAGACAGGGTCTCACTGAGCTGCTTAGCACCTCACTTTTGCTGAGGCTGGCTTTGAACTCACTATCCTCCTGCCTCAGTCTCCCGAGCTGCTGGGATTACAGGCATGTGCTACTCTGACTGGTTTATCATTTATTTTTGATAGAAATCCATCTCAAAATGAAGTAGTAGCTTTTGTGTTTGCCACAAACCATCATTTTACAGCTATTCATATGTTACTCTGGTGTTATGGCTATTTAAATCCACATTGGGTTGGTGTAATCAGTCAACCTAAATTTTTAATTCCAGAGAAGAGCTTACTTCAGATTTGCTAACATATGGCAATATCAATATTTTGTTTTTGCAAAAATCAATATATGATAGAGATATAGTTTACTTGTAACTTTAGAGATGATGGTGATTTGCAAATTTCAATTAGCAAAAGCATCATTAGTGAACTCAGAGTTGGCTGTCCCTGGACATTAGATGGAATCTCAGTGGCAATATCCTACCTGGCATCTATGCAGACATTCTTGGCACTGATATAAAATCTGCCATGGCAGTCGAAATGCTCTCCTTTGTGTTCTCTGAGAATTGGCTCTATTCTTATTTTCTGCCATAATCCCAGTGAGAATTTCAGAGAAATTGCCAGATGGCTCATCTTGTGAAGGACTCTGTGTAATCAGGAAGAATTTGAAATAAAGCAAGCCTTGGCAGAAATCAGTTAGCAGAACTCATCATTATTGTTGTTTGAAAATCCATTATTCTGTTCTCAAGGAGAAAACTCAATAGTTGGAATCCAATATTTCCACATCATTACATACCATAAATTCACTTGTTGGCCATATTGTAGGAAATAAGATTGGTCCTGCATCCCATACATGCCCAAAATGTCCAATTCTAACCAAAAGAAGAAAAACTTTCAAACCATCACTAAGTTCAGTACTTGATTCTTTTGATTAATGAAGATAATTAATAATCACACATGTAGACACTAAATACAGTACTCCTCTCTCAGATGTGATTTCATTTACCCATGGTCTACTACAAATATTAAATAAAATATTCCAGAAATAAGCAATTCAAAAGTTTTAAATAACTTTTCTTGAAGTTCATTGTTACAATGCTTTTAATTCTTGTTGTAATTTCTTACTGGGATAAAATCATAACTTAAACTTTATCGTAGGTCTGTATGTATAAGAAAAATTCCCATTGTATAAATAGTTTGGTACGCTGGAGTTTCAGGTGTCCCCTGGCATCTTAGAATACATTCCAGTGTATCCAGGACAATTTTTGGATTTGAGACCCTTAGACTGGGAGTCCATGAAAGCATAACTCTCTCTTCCTTATGAAAATGTGCAGTGAAGTGACTAGTTAGAAACATCATTTTGTTGAAAAACATAAAAGGAAAACCCTGCTCTAAACCACTCACTCTTCAAGACTTATAGGAAAACTCCCACAATTCCTAATTTAGGATTTCTAGACTGGATTTTCACTCATTTTTTATGTCATACATACTGAATAATATGGAGGAGAAATATGAGAACAGAATTCAATAAATAAGCAGATTTCTTGGAAAGGAATAATAGCAACTAGAGAAAACACAGGAGATGGAGGATTATTCTGATGAATTTTGAGTTTGTTTTTTCAACTTTCTGAGAATTGTGAAGTACTACATTGTCTCTCTCCTTGGTTGTGCAAGAGAAAAATGTGTCTGCATTTCAAGTCAAAACTGGAGGAGGCAAATAAGATGCTAGGGAGAGAATAATGCATAGAGGCTGAGAATATGAAAGTGTCTGTTAGGAATGGAGCAGGCATGGTGTAGAGAACACAGGACAACGCAGGACAACCCTGGGGCCTCAGGGTCAGGGAAACATCCACTCCCTATGGCACGTGCCACTAGAGTCATCCTTTATTACTTTTCATCAAATTTCACATGCTGACCTCTCTGTAGAGTGCACTCTCTCAATGCCAACTGGAATTCCCAGTCAATCTCAGGAATGGCTTGCATCTCTCCCTCTTTCCTTGTCATTCATTGTTACTCTCCCCATCACCTCTTTAGTGTCCTTAAATGTTGATGTTCCTCTGGGCTTGTCTTCTGCTTTTTATTGTAAACAGTCTTTCAGTGTCTTCAAAGTCATTGCCATTTCCTCTTGCTTTTGGTGACCACATGTATTCTGATTGACCCTAAATACACATCTCCACAAAGACCCCACTAGATAGCAAGTCATAGACCTGTTTCTCCACCTGCCCTGTCCACATCATCACTGGAAGTCTTACAGAGGTCTCTTATTTCAAAGTGGACATACTCATCTTGGACCCTTGCTGGCAAACTTGGACCTTGCCACCTGTTTCTTAGGCCAGAACTGAAGTCTTCTTCATCTTTCAGCCTCACTGCCTAACACATAACCAATACCTTGGCCCCAATCAGTCCAGATCGTTCAGATCCACTCTTCTACATCCCTACTGAGACCAGGGCCAGAACACTATAAATTCATTCCTGCTGTCCTTGTCTCCCTTCTCATTGGAGGTCTTCTGCCTGTCTTTACTCATCAGTATAACTATTTTAACCAGCCATTTGATTGACTCTGCCAACTCTTGTCAGGTCTTAGATATAGTAAGAAATTTACATATCTTTCTATTACTTCTCCTATTATATTAGACCCTTCTAATTTCTGCTTCCAAAGGAAGTCATATTTATCTCTATTAGAATACTGTCCTTTAGAGGCCAGTACAAGGCCAGAGTCTATTCTTATCTGAATTGAAAATGAAGGTCTCCTGATAATTACTCATTGACACCCAATTTTAATAGTTTAGAGGAGGATGGGATTTCTTTTTTTAAAATTTTGACATGATAAAATTAAAATGAGATTTTTTTAATGGGTGAATGCATTTTGCATATAGATTGATGTGAAATTTTAGAGGCCCAAGAGAGATTGTGTGGTAAGTAGAATAATGGCTCCCAGAAAGATGTCCATGTCTTAATTCCCTGAATCTTTGAATCCATTATATGAATTGCAAGGAAGTGATTTTGCCAATGTACTTAAGATTGTGATCATGGACTGGGGTTGTAGCTCAGTGGTGGAGTGCTTGCCTAGCATGTGTGAGGCACTGGATTTGATCCTCAGCACCATGTAAAAACAAATAAATAAAAAAATATATTGTGTTTATCTACACCTTAAAAAATATTTTTTAAAAAGATTGTGGTCCTAAATAAACAGAGTATTCTGTATTATGGAAATGGATCTAATCTAGTTTCATGAGTCATCAAAAGCAGTGAACTTCTTCAGGTTGGAAACCAAAGCAATATGGCAGAAGGAGACAGGGATGTTCCAAGCTCAAAAGTGTTTGATGCTCCCTTGAAGGCTTTGTGGAGCTAAGGGAGCTTCAAGATGTCACCAGCAAGGAAACAAGGTCATCAATCCACAAAATCAACAACATGAATAGCCAATAACCTGAAAAATCTTGGGAATGGATTTTCCAAAATAGAATGCGGTTCTGTGGCATATGGGTTTATTTCTTGTTAGACCTAAAGAAGAGAAATCAGCCAAGCCCACCTGAACTTCTCAACTACAGAAACATAAGTCAATAAATTTGTGTTGTTTTAGGACATTAAGTTGATGGTAATTTGTTAAGGTGACAATAGAATATTAATGTATTTGTTTTTGTTATTCAGAAATGATCAGTACAGATATTTTGAAAAGTTAAAAGGAGGAAGAAATGCATAATTTTAAACCCAGTTTGTGCTCCTGACTGATCAAATTGTTTTTTGTATTCAGAAATAACAGGGAACACATGCTTGATTTGCCAGAAGATTGAGAGAAATGACCAATGTCCTGAGACTCTTTCAGTTTGCATATAATTTAAGTATGAAATATCATACTTGCAAAAACCTTGGTAGTTATGGTAAGTTTTGAGATACATATGGATAGATAAAAATAAATTTATTCATACTCCAAGTGCTCTTTTTAAAAATTGGTGTAATAAATATTACAAAAATCATTTTGAAAGAATTGGAACATTTTCTTATTAGGATGTTTGTGGAACTTTTCTAACAAAAATTGATGGATCCAAATTAAAATTCAAATTCTGATAATATTTTCATTTTGGAAATTAAATCCCTCATCATTTTCTTTTCATTTAAAACAGTTTTAAGACAGACTTCAACAGAAATGTGAATATGATATTTACCCATTACTAATTTGAGGGTGAGGGAGTCAGCTGTATGTAGAAGTTACAGGTAGGTATTATTAAGATTGGTTCCATGATTCTTGGACTTTGGGACATGATAAAAGCTTTTAAAATGGGTAAGAGTTAGAAGGAGAGGAAGCAGTTTTGATGAAATTTCTTTTGGGAACTGTTTGCCAGAATAAGTTTCCTCCTAAGAAAGTATGGTGGGATAAGAACACCCTTCAAGTCCAGCCAGTAGGATCCTGCCTCCTAGACCTTCAAGGACATGTTCTTTTAAAGACAGATGGACAGCAATCGATTCACTCTGATAAAGTTAAAGTAGTGCATGGCAGAGAACACAAGTGGTTGCATTTGGAGATTCTCTAGACTCAAAGTTGATTGAGGCAAGGAAGGTATGCTTTGGTAGTGTAGTTGTGGGCTATATGGGGAAGAAAACCAAGGTCATATCAGACCTTGCCTTGTAAGATCTCCAAGAGGGACAGAAAGAGTCCATCAGCAAACTGGCAGAGAAGAACGTGGGTTCTGGTGATTCCATGATAAGTCACATGTGAATATCCTGAGAAGAGTTGCATCCAGATGGATCCAGGCCCGGAGAGGACACCATTTACTGAATGACATAAAAAGTGCTGCCTCCGGAAGTGAACTTGAACTCCTTCCCAGCCTTTTAGTAAATACCAGTTCAGGTAAGCTTCCTCCTATTCCCTATCCACCGTGATGCCCACTTCTTAATGTGACCAGAGTCAGGAAGAATCGGAGCCTGTGTGGCCAGCTTGGTGGTGGTGGTGGAGGGGATTGTTTCCAGGAGAAGACACAAAGGGAAGAAGCAAAGAAGCCCTGACTATAGGCTTTAGCAAAGTGACAATGAGGATTGGAGGTAAGAATCGGCCTTTACCTTGACCAGGACACCTTGAAGCCCTTAAAGCTGTGATTGGCCATAGGACCATCTAATAGCCTGTTTTTGCTAGTCTCCTTTGATGATTGACTTTCCTGTAAAGAGTACCTAAGATAGAAAGAACTTACTAAAAACATTGCTTTAAAGAGGAAGAGATTTTTCTTTATATCAACCTGCATTTGTAAATCATGAAACCGTAAAATGCTCTGCTAACCTGTTGGACATGGTCCTTGCCTTCTCACACAATTAAAGGGAATAGATACTTGAGCAGCAAAGTGTTTAACTACAACTGTCAAGGATGACTCCAGTGCCATGTATTGACTGTGGACTCTTTCCACAATGAGCACATATTTTAAACTGTCCACATATGGGGAATCAATTATAATTTCAGAAATGTGATGCTTTTAATTTTGGACTTACCTTGATATTGTTCAGATATCTCTTTGCTGAAAAACCTAAGGTTGTATATACATATATTTTCTATTCACCATTAACAAAATTTCTAAGGTTTGCATTTTAATAGAAGATGAGATTGGGGACAGTGGTAGAGTGCTTGCATGAGGCAATGGGTTTGACCCAGAACCACATGAAAAATAAAGTTATTTTACTTTTCACCTATAACTAAAAACATATTTAGAAAAGAAGATGAGATATTCTTAATAATGTTTTGCAAAGACTTAAAAATTATAAAGCAGTCTCTGAGGAAAAAGGCACACAAACTCTGAACTAACAGTGTAGCAAATTCCATTGGCTATGACATGACACTTTCTAATTTAGAAATAAAGTGCATTCATGGAATGTTATTTAAGAGAAATCATATAATTTAAGAAAAAAAGTGTAAAGCAGGGTCCTATCCCTCTCCTAGTTCTATACCCCTAATATGTACTCCAGTCAGAATTTCAGCTATTTGGCATATCAACAACAATAAGTGTTGGCGAGGATGTGGGAAAAAAGGCACATTCATACATTGCTGGTGGGACTTCAAATTGGTGTAGCCAATATGGAAAGCAGTATGGAGATTCCTTGGAAAGCTGGGAATGGAACCACTATTTGACCCAGCTATCCCTCTCCTCGTTCTATACCTCAAAGACTTAAAAACAGCATACTACAGGGACACAGCTATATCAATGTTTATATCAGCACAATTCACAATAGCTAAACTGTGGAGCCAACCTAGATGCCCTTCAGTGGATTAATGGAAAAGAAATTTATAATTCTCAGTGATTTGAACTCTCTTTAAAAATCTCTTTGGTATAAAAGTTGCATACATTTTTCTATGTATAGAGCAGCTTTGTGGCTCTATGCTGGGAGCCATTAGCCAAGTAGGTATGACAATTTCCTTGCCAGCGTACCCCATGTTGCTTAGTGGAAGGACTTGTGGAAATAGGACATTTTGCAGTGACATTGCATGTAGGTGACCTTGCTCAAGGACCAGGGCTTAGGGTGTTCCTGGTTTAGGGCGTTCTGGGTTTAGGACATTCCAGGTTTAAGGTTATTCCTGCTGGGAATAGGGCGTATCCTGCTGCCTGAGTTCCCCTTGAGTTCTCACGGGATTCAGACAGTATTTTTTGGGAGACAGAAGCCCAGTGGGAGTGGATTTGGGCAGAGAACGTGGATTTCCCCAGAACGTGATTGTAGACGGCTGGTGTGAGTTCGGGAATAAAGAGTTGCTGTTTGAATCTACAAGCTGTGTGGTGGCTTGTGATTTTGTGCCCAGCCAGACTGCGGCAGCTCTATGTATTAGTTTCCTGGGGCTATGATAACAAAATACCACAAACTGGGAGGTTTAAGCAATGAAAATATACTATCTCAAGGTTTGGGGGCTGGGTACTGAGGTCAAGGCATCAGCAAGCCATGTTCCCTCTACAAGGTC
Organism: Marmota flaviventris; assembly: GCF_047511675.1. Classification (NCBI taxonomy): domain Eukaryota; kingdom Metazoa; phylum Chordata; class Mammalia; order Rodentia; family Sciuridae; genus Marmota; species Marmota flaviventris. The sequence continues at coordinate 15,572,343 of NC_092509.1, read as the reverse complement.
AGGGAAGGATCTAGTTCAGGCCCTTTTTTGTCCCAAATGCTGACTGAATTAATTCTCAGTCAGTGATACTTAATTCAATATTGAAAAATCATCTTGCATGAATTTGACAAGATGAAAAAGCTTGAATCAGTATAAAATCTAACCTAAGACCAGCAAATATACCAAGAAACATTAGAACTACATTTGACTTCAGCAAGTCAGAGAGTTGATTAAATGTTGTAAAAGATGTACTGTATAATAGAGTAGTTCATAACACACAAGTGGCGGCAGGACAGACTTTGTTGACTTAATGATCACCTTGGTAACAAAACTAAAATTTCTTCCATTGTTTTCTCATGTAATTGGGTTTTCAAAAAAGTTTTTCATTACTAAAATGTAGTAACAAAAGATATTTTATTACAGAAATATAATTGACAGAGAATATTTAGGTTTGATATAGTGTGTCATAAATTTGAATATACACATATATTCAGTTAATATTATATATATACACATGTATATATAGTTATACATGTAGGTGTGGTGTGTGTCTGTATATATACACAAACTTACACACACACACACACACATACACACACACACATATAAATATAGGTTGAAATTATGCTATTAAGCAATAAATCACTGTGAAGTGATTCTGTGATCCCTGAGGTTTATATCAGTAATTTAGAATGAAGGGGCAACTGACTTTCGTTTGGTGCCTTCTGGTCTGCAAGATGCCTCACTCATTTCTTCTCACAGTGCCTCATATCAACATCTTATAGGAGCTGAGCTCTCCTAGGACATCATGAAGAAGCCAAGGCCCAGCAGGATTAGGTGACCACACAACACCTCTGATTTTATTGCCATATCCTTTACACCGACTACACTCAATTGCAGAGGTCTGAGGCACATAAGGGGACTTAGCTATTAACACTCTAGGAAAACTGTGCTGTTCCTGCAGGATAGAGTCTATAGACAACAGAAGAATCTTTCTAGGCTGTGGAAGGCTAAATGTTGCTCAATAATGTTGCTGAGAACAGAGGAGTCAAGAAGTCAAGATTACAGAGGAAAACCTTGAAGAAAAGGTATTGTTCACTTGAACTGGATGGTAAAATAAAAGGATTTATAGTGGGAAAAGAAGATATAAGCTGATGATACTTTACAAGTTATATGGGAAAATAGATTCTAAACAGAAAAATTATGTAATATCTATAAAATATAGTTTATAAGTATGTAATTTATCACCAGAACAAATTTAAAAACTTACTAAAAGTATAAAATATAGTAAAACTACATAATTTATCACCAGAACAAATTACAGATTTTATTAAATATAAAGCTTCCCAAAGAAACCTAATCATGAAAGATATTCTATTTTGATGCATACATATTATATATAAACATTTATAAACATCATATAACTTAGAAGAGTATAAAATTATGTAACAGAAGTAAAAGAAAACAAATCTATCATATTAGTAAATACAATAAAAGCAAAGACTGCTAACTTACTGTTTTAGTCAACTGAGGCTGGTCGTAATGGAATTAAGATAAGTAGAAAACAGAGGCTGTTCAATTTGGAAAATTAAAATATGGGTCTTTAGTTTTTTCTTAAATGATTTTCAGATCAAAAAGGAATTTTAATGTATCTGTTTTAACAGACCTGGAATAGTTACTGTTTTTACTATGAATACAAGAAAAAGTGTGTCCCAAGACCCTGTCCATCTGTCTGTGACAGCTGAGAATGATATCTGAACACAGGATAAAACTGGATGAGCCAGGGAACAATATGAAGGGTTTTTTGTTGTGGTTGTTGTTGTTTTTGCAAATTTGAGACAATGTTGTAAGCATGAAGATCCTGTTTATCGTAAGATAAGAATCAAAAATAGAATTTGTATGAGAAAATTAGAAAATAGTTTTTCCTATATCCTTTCTTCTAATTGATTTCACTTTCAGAAGCTTGATGTCTACTCAGTTGAAAGCCAGCTTGCAGAATGAGAAAATGAATTTTAAGGGAAACTCATGATAATGAGAATACCATGCAGAAAAACCCACAGTCCACAACTACAACTGCACCTTGAGGAAAAGTCATTGCATGAATTAGTGATTATCAGGAAAAAGTAGGAATAAATAAATTAAGAACCTAACCCCAAAAGCTAAGGAGAATAAAAAAGGAGGCCTAATGATACTGGAAGAAGTAATAAAAATTAAAAAATGACTTAAAAATGGAAAGACTAGAGTGAGAATAATAAATGCTGTCTTTTTTTTTTACATCAGCAACAGTAGATAATTATTAGTGAAATGATTAGAAAATAAGTTAATAGTTGGTAACATAAGACATTTTGAGATAGTTTTTTTTTTAAATCACAGGAGACTAATGTTTACAATTCTATGAAAATATAGCATACCAAAGGTGAGCATGAGAGACAGTTAACTAAAATATAGCTATTTCCATGGGATAAAAGGGGAAAAAAGTTTTAAAGAGCACCCTCAAGGCAGTAACAGAAAAGCCCACACATTTGACAGGAGAAGATAGCAAAACATTTTAAAGGCATAAAAATATGTGAATTAATGTTTTTTTTAAAGAGAGAGAGAGAGAGAGAGAGAGAGAGAATTTTTTAATGTCTATTTTTTAGTTTTCGGTGGACACAACATCTTTATTTTATTTTTATGTGGTGCTGAGGATCAAACCCAGCACCCTACACATGCCAGGGTAGCGCACTACCGCTTGAGCCACATCCCCAGCCCCAAATTAATGGTTTTTAAAGACAGAAAAAGAAGGAGTATTACATTATCTTCATCTTGCAATTATAATAATTCCACTGAATCTTAACAAATAATGCATGCATACAAAAACAGTTTTATGGGTTTTTTTTGTTTGTTTGTTTTTCATTTTTTCAGTCCTGAGGCTTGAACCCAGAATCTCAGAGATGCAAGGTAAGTGCTCTACCACTGAGTTACCTCCTCAGCCCCTCTAGGGCTTTTATGACTATTGAAACAAAAAGCTGAAATATAATATTAGTAAGCAGTTTAACAGCACCTAAAACAGAAAGATTTGTGACCGATTTTGTTCTTTCCACAACATTAAGGTATTTTGCTACTGGCATGTCTAAATGTGGTTCATGTTGTAAAGAGAATTCTTGACTCCTCTTTGCTGATGGGGCACACGCTCTGGGTAAACTACATGCTACAGTCTTTGTGTTGTCCACTATCGCTGTCCTTGAAAGGTCAAACCACAGGACACCTCGCTTATATTTTGGCAGGGATTTCTATCTTTCCATCAAAATCCATTTCTATTTATTTCTGCAAATGTACCTGAATTATATTTCCCAGTCTCCTTTGGAGTTAGATGTGATTACATTCGGTGACTTCTAAACCAATGCTTTGTGAACAAAACTGAACTATGCCACTCACAGGTCTGTTCTTAAAGCCTTCCAGTACGTGCTTCTCCAGCTCTCTCTCTTCAGGCTGACTAATGGAAACGTATGACCATTGCACATACAGGTTAAGCATGGCAGAGGTTTGGTAAATCTGAAAGTACCACTATCTATTATGTATAAGGAAAAAGGTTTCCATTATGTTGAGCCAATCTTTACAGAACAACATTTCTAGATCTATACAAGAACTAATGTACATATAATCCTTAACATTTGTTGCAAACTTAGCTTCTTATTTAAGTAATCAGTAAATACACTTGTATTTTGTGGAACAATTACATATTTTAGTCCATGTGTTCATGAAGCCTTCCCTACAGATCTGGATATACAAATGGATAAATAAGAACATTGTTGAAAACCTTGCTTTTCTTATCTATGTTGGTTGTGATGCTTCCAGAATCTTCAATTTTTTTCATTGAACATTAAATTCAAGCACTTCTTAAAATTTCTTACTCAATTCTGAAAGCTAAACACTGCCCTTAGGATTTCTAATGATTCTCTCTCCTGCAGGAGCCCTGATTTGTTTGGGGATGCAGAAGCTAACGCCTACAACTTAAAACTGATTTCCACAGACGGAGGGCACAGCATGATTTCTCCACTTGGTTTCCATGGATCTTAGCTGAGAAGCATCCTTCTAGGTTTGGTAGCTCTGACATTAGCCCCTGATTTAGCAGGAGGCATCCAACCTCAGCACCTTTTGGAACACAGCCAGGTGCTACTTACTGTTCTCTGGTTATAACTTCAGTATTTATGACTTCCTAAATATGGCAATAAAATATGGCTCTTCTGCTGTGTGCTAGAGTTTGGTGATCATTCTGTGGGATTTAGCTTACAATCTGTTTATCAGTGCACCCTCTTTTTATGTCCCAACTCACTCCTTTGCTCTAAGAGAGCATATTCCCTTGTCTTCCCAGAGCTCCCTCTTTCTTGTTCTCCATCCCTCTCAAGACCACCTCTTCAGCTTGACATATTCCCAAGGCTGATTTTGATGGTAGTCATTGAAAATCACAGTAGACAGTTGAGGAAATGAGGCCAAGATGCTGAGAGGGGTTTAATCAGTATAGATGTGGTTGATTAAGGCAGGGTTCACTGAATCCAGGGTTCACTCGTTTTGTGCAGAGTTGTGCTTCAAACCTCTGCTTCCCTGTTCTGTGCTCCAGCTGTTCTTGATTATGGTCATAATCTCTATAAGACATTCATATATGTTCTGGCTCTTATTTTACCTTAATGTAGCAGAGCAATTTGTGGTCAAAAGGCAGATATAGTTCAAAATTAGAGAAAATGTTTTAAAATACAGTGATTTTTTTTTGGAAACATAACTCATGTTTCTTCTGTGATTAATGTTTAGAAATTCAGAACTACAGGCTTACAGAAAAATGAACTGCCCGAATTCCAAATCATAAGTGTGTCTTATTGCCTTTTGTATTTTTTAATGAAGAATAGCACTTGGTTTCTGACAATAGCACCACAGGCTTTTTATAACCAAAGGTAAAAGAGGGAAAAATAATAATAACTAGGTCTTTCTAGTCCAAATGAATGGCAGGAATCTGTTGAATTGGACAACCTACCAGGCACGGTCCTTAAGCCACATTAACCTCACTCCCCCACTGGCACCAAGGCCAAATTTGGGGGCCAACAGAGGTGAGGCAAAGAACCTCACCCCCCCACTGGTGCATAGACCTATCCACAAGTATGGCTGTATGCTGGACTGGTAGTCAGTGACGGGTATGATTCAATTGCAGTGGTATCAACCTAAGACAGGAGGCTGACGCCTAAAGGTCAGTTTTCCGATGACGGGTAAGAACCATATGTTGAATTGGACAACCTACCAGGCACGGTCCTTAAGCCACATTGCTTGTTGTTTAATTAATCAGAAGGGGGGAGATGCTGGGAGCCATTAGCCAAGTAGGTATGACAATTTCCTTGCCAGCGTACCCCATGTTGCTGACATTTTGCAGTGACATTGAATGTAGGTGACCTTGCTCAAGGACCAGGGCGGATTAGGGTGTTCCCGGTTTAAGATAATCGGGTTTAGGGTGTTCCCAGTTTAGGTTCCAGGTTTAAGGTTTAAGATTATTCCTGCTGGGAATAGGGCATATCCTGCTGCCTGAGTTCCCCTTGAGTTCTCACGGGATTCAGACAGTAATTTTTGGGAGACAGAAGCCCAGTGGAGGTGGATTTGGGCAGAGAACGTGGATTTCCCCAGAACGTGATTGTAGACGGCTGGTGTGAGTTCGGGAATAAAGAGTTGCTGTTTGAATCTACAAGCTGTGTGGTGGCTCGTGATTGTGTGCCCAGCCAGACTGCGGCAGGAATCATTGTAGGTTATCTGTGCACTGAAGTTTCCAGAATGTGTCTCAATTTTTGAAGAATATTTGTTCTTCTGAACACCCAGGCAAGACAGTGTAAGGAGAACACAGCCACCCCATTTAAAATATGTTTTCTGCATCACTATCTAAGGCTGTTTTGTGACATCCTGGGAGACTCACATGACCAAGACAGAGACTGGCCGGCCTGCAGGCCTAATGTCTGTGCCGTTCAGTCCTGTAGGGACCAGCTTGCCTCTTCTGCTCTTGGTTTTCATGAGCATCTCTAGGTCATCATGGTCACCTTCTATGAGCCTACTCCTAGTGACTCCACGCCAACCCAAGTGGAACCCCAGGAGCCTCAGTACACCTGTGTACTTCAAGATCCACATGTCACACTCCTGTGTCAAGTATTTTGACTGTTTTTAAAAAACAAAACTCACAAAGTATTTTATTCACATTACTTTTCTTTAAGAATTCAATACTTCTTTATGAAATTTAAAAAAACAAAAGAAGTTCTTTTAATTTATCTACTTGTATCCTCTCAAATATTTCTCTATAGGAAATGAGAACATTTGTCACTTCTCATGCCTTACTCTCTGAAGCATTAGTATGTGACAAGAGAGGTAGCACTCTTGTGTTGAGATTAGAGCTCTTCAGAAACTTTTTTTTTTCAACAATGGAAGTGTTTTATAATCCTGTAACTGTTGAATATGGGAGCATCCATTGAATAATGCAGCAATCCAGAACTTGAAATAAATGAACTGAGACTGATGAATTAAAAATTTAATTTTATTCACTATGCTTAAACTAAAAATAAATAGCCACATGTGGCCTATGGCTATCATGTTCAGAGTCCCAGATTATGCAACCACTGCACCTTTAGATTCTAAATCTTATGCATTCTTCATGATCCAAATATGAAAAAAAAAAGCTTTAATCTTTCAAAGTCCCACTTTTAGAAAAGAATACTTTCATTTTAAAATTCCATTCCATTTTACTGAAGATTTATTGCATGCTGTCTATTTTATTACTAGGTAACTTATTTGAGAGTATTATTTCCTTTATTAAATTATAAGCTTCCTGGAGGCAAAATTTGGGCTTATATGAAGATACATAGAACAGGACACAAAACAAAAAATAGCATACTACTTAGCCTTATTTCTTCAAATATTTTTATTACACCTGGAATGTGTAAATGTGAGACACTTTTATTCTTCCTGCAGTAATGACTGCTTCTCAAGAATTTTGGAGAAACCCCATAATTACAAGATCAGAATGCATCCTTGGAATCATCTACTCAAGGTCTCACCTGGTAAAAATAACTATGCAGACATCCACATAACTACTTGGGAGGACATGCTGAACTGTACTTAACTGCAAAATTCCAAATACATTAAGTTGTCTTTAAAAGGTAACTGGTTTGGATGCATGCCTTAAAAAACAATGGGTCCTGAAAGGCAAATTGTGTTCAAGATTAATGACTTTGCCACAGAGAAATCTACTTCTTTAGAATGGCCTTGTGATATTCTTCACATGATCTTAAGTACAGTGAACAACTCCGATACTAACACAGCAAGGAGACACTTAAAACTCATTTCACTTCAGATTTTTTTTCTCTTTAGAATCAGTATTTAATATGAAAAGTATGTCTTCTCCACTCACTAGGAATACGAATCACTACTATTCTGTGTTTCTAGATGCTCTAGTTGTCAATCACTGTATACCAAGCATCCTCCAACTCAGGGACTTAAAGCAAACACCATAACTGAGAGTCTGTTCTGTTCACCTATCTGATGATAATTGCTGGCTTGCAGCAGGGACCTCTCTGCCCAAACATCTGTAAATGCCATTCTTTATGCCTCCATGGACTTCTCATGACATCTGACTGCATTCAGAGTAAAGAGCCCAAGGAAAAGTGAAGGACAGTATCTTTTGATGACCAAGGTTTAAAGTGGCACAGCATCACATCTATGCACTAAGTTGACCAAGGCAGGCACAGGCGATGTTTGCTTTAAGATGAACATGTGACACATAATACATGATTTAATGAGTTGAGTCAAAGCCACATTTTAAGAAGAATGTGTAGATGTATGGTGATGGGCAGTGTTACAGTTAGGATGTGACGTGTCCCCCAAAAGCTCATGTGTGAGACAATGCAAGAAGGTTCAGAGGAGAAATGATTGGGTTGTGAGGGTATTAACCGGATCAGTGCATGAATCCTCTGATAGGGTTTAACTGAGTGGTAGCTGAAGTGGTAGGGTGTGGCTGGAGGAGGTGGGAATTGGGGTGTGGCTTTGGGTATATATTTGTATTTGGCAAGTGGAGTCTCTCTCTGCTTCTGGATCACCATGATGTGAGCAGCTTCCTTCTGCCACACACTTAGCCATGATATTCAGTTTCACCCGGAGCCCCAGGAAATGGAGCCAGCCTTCTATGGTCTAGGATTCTGAAAGCATGAGCCCTCAAATAAACCTTTTCTCCTCTAGAGTTGTTCTGGTCAGATCCTTTAGTCATAGCAGTGAAATAGCTGACTCAAGCAGGCAGCTCGTTGAAACAGATCTCTCTCAAGTTCCAACACTTCACATCCTCTTCTCTGCAGAAGCCACTCCACCTCTCAGCAGAGTCCATGGTATCACCACACTGTGAGTATACTACCTGAAATGATAGGTTCTTACCATGCTCATCAGGCCCAGGTGCAAATGAGACTCAGGTGTGGTCATCAGACACGGACACTGACCTTGGCGGACAATCCTCCCTATTTAAAACCTATGAACTAAATGCAGATGTCACCCAACCCAAGGAGGCAATGCTGGCATAGAGAAGCTAGTAAGTTCTTTTCTGTTCAAAAGCAGGATCAGAGAAAGAGTGGATGGCAAACACCAATCACGGCCACAGAGGTTCCAAAATCCAGCCATGCACACTTTGCTCATTTCTTATGTAGGACTCAAGCCCAGGAATGGTTTTCCCTGGCCTTGGGCTCTGGCATCTCAGTTCTTCACCTGGCCCTCTAGTTACTCCCTCTTTTCCATCAGAAGGAGTACAGGTTTGCAGGTGAGTATCTTTGGACTTCAAAGGCCTCTTTCCATTGTGTACTGACGATACTGCTTTCAGTTCAAACTGGTATCACTATTTTAAAAACCTTAGGAGCCTTATAGAAATCAATGTAGTACATAGATTTTATTGTTGTTGTTCATAATCAAGAAGTTTATCAATTTTACTAATTTTTGAGAGGAAAAATCAAATCTTTGGTTTCATCGATTTTCTCCATCGTATTTGCATTTCTATGTCCTTACTATTCTCTCTCTGTGTTCTTATAGATAACATGTGGTTGGGTCTTATTTCTATACCCAATCTTATAATTTTTTTTCTTTAATTTTAAATGTTTAGAACACTGACATATACTAAAATCATTAATATCATAGGATTTAAATCTATCAACTTGCTACTTGTTTTCTGTTCAGTCCTTTAATCTACTTTTCCTCTTGTTGTATTTAAAAAAAATAGATTAAGATTGTAATTTTATTTTCTCTCTGCTTCTGGTTTATTGGTCATAACTTTGGTTTGAAATGTGCATCTATTGCTCTTAAGCAGTGGTTGACAAACATGGCCTTGAGATGATGTGTAACTTGCAAATTGTTTGGGACACAGTCAAACCTGTGCATTTACATGGCCAACGTAGTCACCTAGCTGAGACAGAATGCATCACCGGCTTGAGTAAAATACTTAATATTTGATTCCTTCAGGGAAAGCTCCTGCACTTACTATGAGATTTTTCATTATTTAGCTGTATTTTATTGTGCTCTAGCTTCCTGGAACACTGTAACAATCTGAGTTTGAAGTAACAGGCTGGATTCTTTCCATAATTCTCTGTTCTGCTTTGTCAGAGATTTTATTTTCATATACTTTACTAACCTCACAATGTATTTTTATTTATATTTGGCTTATTTAAAGAGTAGGTTCTCTTAAATAGAATATTAAAAGTGATAACTAAATCCTTTCAGTGTGTGCAAGTATTTGCTCTTTCCATCACCGTACACTCGTTTTTTGCAAGGCCAACTTGCCACTCAATCTTATTTTCTTTTACCCTTAAGAAATTCCTGCTTCATTTCTTATAGTTCAGTTCTGATTTATTCTTTATTTCATCTTTATTATTATTATTATTATTATTTTGGTTACCAGGGAGTGAACTCAGGGACACTCAACCACTGAGCCACATCCCCAGCCCTATTTTGTATTTAATTTAGAGACAGGGTCTCACTGAGTTGCTTTGTGCCTTGCTTTTGCTGAGGCTGGCTTTGAACTTGCAATCCTCCTGCCTCAGCCTCCCCCACCTTTACTTTTGAAGAATATATTCTATCAGTTTGGAGTTCTGAAATAACAATTCTTTTTTCTGACATTTAAAAAATATTGTTCTATAATATTTTGGCTTGCTTTGTTTCTTATAAAAATTGTGATTATTCTCATACTTATTTGTTTATATATTGTTTCTGTATTCCTTTGTTTTTTCAGTCACTTTATACACAATTAGATTAGGGTGTTCTTTGTTGTTGGTGTATTATTCCTAGTGTTGAATCTATTTGGTATTATTGATTGACTTGTGGATTTCTAATGTTCATCCAATTCAGCAAAACTTGTTACAATTCATTTAAAACATTTTTCTAACATTCACTGTGGCTCAAATGTATCATATATCAAACTGTCTGATATGGAATCATTGGTAATTGTAATTATTTTCAGTCCTATACATTTTGAGATTCAATTTGGGTCTTTTCTATTTCCAAGCTCAATATTTAAAAAAAAAATTAAGGCATGTCAAGTCTACTATCAATTTCACCAATTAAATGTGTCAGTCAAGAAATTATATTTTTCATCTGTCATGGGAGTTTTTAAAAATTCTCTTTTCTCAACATATTCTAAATACTTGTTATGGTTAGACTGTTTTGCTGAGAATACTTTCTTGCCAATTCCTTCCACTCTGTCCTCTCAGCACCACATTCTAGAGGCTGATTTTTCTCTGGGTTATGGGTCCCTTCTTCCTCCCTCCTTTTGTGCTGGTAATTTTAACTAAACATTCAGTGCTGCAACTATCACCTGGTTTAGGGCTTGGATTTTGTTGTCTTCTTTTAAAGAGTATTTGATTTGTTTTGTAGGGAGTTAACTTATACTTGGACCTATTCAATCATTTAAATTTTTATTTATCAGCTTTGCTTGGTTTAAAACAAGCGGTTTACCACAGGGCTTGTGTAGCCCTGCTGCTAAGGTATGAGTGTTCCAGTGTCTCCACTGAATGCCCTAGTGTGTGATGAGGTCTCTCCACTCTAATGGGAGAGCCTCTGAGGCCTTGGAATGTTTGGGTATTGTTTAGCTTACAGATCCTCAAAAGCTGAATTTCATATGACACATGAACAAAGAATTCTTCAGTAACAGATTCAAGAGGAGCCTTCTGCAAATTTCTGATTTTTTTTTTACGTTTTTCCCCCCACATGTTTTATTGGTGTATTATAGTCATACATAATGATGGGATTCGTCAGAGGAAATACTTGAATGATTTCAATTTTTGCAACTTTTTAATTTGCTGTGGAGCATAAGTTGTGGTCTATTCTTATAGATGTTCCACATTAACTTGAATCTATATTCTGTAGTTGTTGGATATACGTTCTAGAAATGTTAATTATGTTGAGTATTTTAATTACAAATCCCCCATTGTACTTTTGTATGATTATTCTCCTAAGAGTTTTTAAAGCTTCAAACAATAGTAGATTGTCTATTTCTCCTTTCCTTCTGACAATTGTTGCTTCAAGTAATTTAATGTTATTTCATTCAATTGTCTGCTATTGTAAGAGTGCACACAATTGATTTGCCCCTTTGAAAATACTGTATTATATCTTTTTATCTCCACAGAATTACACTGAGTGGAAATGAAAGGCAAAGTTATATAGTGTAAAATTCCGCTTTCATAGCTTTCTTGAAATGTCAAAATCTTAGAAATGAAGAACTTATCACTGGTTACTAGGAAAACAGTAAGTCGGGATGAGATGGAGGGTGTTGGCTACAAAAGTATAGCATGCAGAATCCTAGTTGTTGGGTTGTACTGTAGTTTTGCAAGATATTGTCATGGAGGGCACTGGGTGAAGGGTGTTGAGTTCTCTATTATTTCTTACAACTATACATGCATCTATAATTATCTAGAAATAAAACCTTCAGTTTAATTTTTTTAAAAAAATACATATTCTAATAAATCATATATTATAAAGAAATATTTTGCAAAAACATATAATAACTTTTATAGTTATATTAATATTTCAAAGATAGAAACTTAGCTTTTCACCCTGCCTGTATTATGCCACAAAAAAAGGAATCATATATTTATTTCTTGCCTAATATCTAATTCATAACTCCTTGCTGACTCAGAATTTAGACAGATGTGACTCAAAAGTAATGCATATAATTACTAAGGATTGAGATGTGGTCGTAAGGAACACAGCAATTTATCAACTTTTCAGTACCAGTTACACATCTGATTATAAGAGCACCAGAAGTGAATAATGCCCTTTGTCCTATGAAATAAAGCTTGTATTTATTTCCTATAATTTCCATAATTCAAAACCTATTTGGGCGATAACTATGCATTAGGAAAACAAAAGCAAATGATTCATTGGGTATGTTTCTCTCTTAAATAATCCTATAATCTATAGTGGTGCTAGATACCAAGGGTTTATCAAAACCCTTTTTCTCTGAATCTTGAAGCATAGTGAGATTGCATTTTCCAGCATCCCACACAATTAGGTCTTGTCACATAAATAAGTGCGTTGACAGGAGAGAAGAAATGTTGTTTATCATTTCAAGGTTGGCTACCCTTTCTTCTCTTGGATCTGACTTGAAGTGGAGGGTACAAAGGCCCTAGTCATTCCCACATCAACATCCACATCCACCAAATGGAAAGAGACCAGGTTCCTCATGGTCACAAGGAAGGCCGCCTGCATACAATCATGAGCCCTGATCACCAAATGAGCTCACAGTGACTTTGATTGCAATGTGCACAATTTCCATATGTTCCACAACATTGTCAACTCTTGGCATTATTGATCTTTTCAGTTTTAAGAACAATGGTGAATATGCACTCCCAAATCATTGTTACTTTTAAATTTCCATTGCTTTAATAATACTCTTATATATATATTTTTTCATGGACTTATTTTGCAATTTATATGCCTTGTTAAAGTATCTGTTTATATTTTTTTCTCCTATCTTACTAGGTTGCTTTTGCATTCCTGAGCCATAAGAATATTTTTAATTTTTTAACAAAAATGCATTATGGGATATATATTTTGCAATTTTTTTTTGTGTGTGTGTCTGTCTCTCTTCATTTTTCTTTTCTTTCTTTCCTTCTGTTTTTTGGGGAGTAGAGAAGGTACTGAGGATTGAACACAGGAGCACTTAACCACTGAGCCATATCTCCAGCCCTTTTAATTTTTTTTTTATTTTGAGACAGGGTCTCTTTAAGTTGCTTAGGGCCTCACTAAGTTGCTAAGGCTGGCTTTGAACTGTGATCCTCTAGCATCAACCTCATGAGCTACTGGGATTATAGGCATTCGACACCATGATTGGTTTTCTTTATTTTCTTAAGAGTACTCTTTTTTATATGTTTCTTTTTCTTTTTTAATTTTTTAAAAAATTTATTTATATGCAGTGCTGAGAATCAAACCCACTGCCTCACACATGCTAGGCAAGCACACTACCACTGAGCCACAATCCCAGCCCCAACAATATTCTTAAAACAGAAAAAGGTTCTAATTTTTATGAAGCCTTTAATATATTTTTATAATTCTGGTGTTTATATTCTATCAAAGAAGTTGTGCTTAAACTAGAAACACCAAGATTTTTTTCCTATGCTGCCTCTAAAATTTTTGTAGATTTAATGCTTGAATTCACATGTGTTACCCATTTGAGATCATTTTTTTTTTACATGACAGGAGTTTTGTTTTACTTTTCCTAACATGAATCTATTCATATGGAAGATATTTCTGAATTTCCTATCCAGTTCCCCTTTGTCTATGGCTTATCTTTTTTGATGAGCAATGCTGAGTTCTATAGTTTAATAGTAAATTTAAAATTGAATGGTGTAAGCTCTGTATTTTTTCTTGCTTTTAAAATTTGTTTTTGTTGTCCTCTGCACTTTATCTTTCATATATGTAGTTTAAAATTAAATGATTTCTATTTTATAAAAGCATGCTATGATTTTGATTGGGATTTAATGAAATCTAAAGAATATTTTGGGAAGAATGTACATTTTAGGCTCATTAAATCTTCCGAGAAATGAACATGGGATATCTCCCCATTAATTTAGATCTTTAATGTCTCTATGGAATGTTTTATAATTTTTAATGTACTTGTATTTGGTGATTATTTACATAGTATTATAAATGGTATTTTTTACATTAAATTTCATTTCTAATTTTCCACTGCTAGTTTTATAAACATGATGAGTTTTGTCTTCCAAAATTGTATTTTGTACCCTGTAGCAGCTCATTATTTTCTGTAGCTCTTTTGTGGATTCTTTAGCATCTTCTACAAAGATGGTAATTTCTTCTGCACATAAAGATAGTTTCCTTCATTTTTCTATGTGTGCAATTTTTTCCATCATTACTGAAGTCTTTATTCTTTCAGTACAATATTAAATAGATGTTCTGAGAGGGTATGACACTACCATTCCCAAGGGAAGGAAAATGTATGTTTTCATATTACATGATTAATGTTAAATGTCGACTTCCCATAAATTCCCTTGAACTATTTGATGAAGTTTCTATTTATTATTTTCTTAATACAATATTATAAAAAAATTTTGTTGAATTTTGTCTGTTTTCAGATTTTCATTATTATTTGTTCCTTGCGTGTATGGGGGGGGTCATTTGGATAAGGTATACTTATCCCTTGTTACAGGCTAGATATTAGGTGTCCTCTAAAAGCTCACGTGTGAGACAAGAAAGTTTAGAGGTGAAATTACTGGGTTATGAGACTCTTAACCCAAATAGTGAGTGGATTAATCTCCTGAGAAGGATTAATTGGTTGGTAACTGTAGGCAGGCAGGGTGTGGCTGGAGGAGGTAGTTCCTGAAGGTTTGCTTTTGGTGTTTACATTCTGTCTTTGTTGAGTGGAGCTTCCACTTGGCTTTTTGGTGTCTTCTCCTACTCTGCTTTTCTCTGCCACACATTTCCTCCCTTATGCTCTGCCTCATCTGGAGCCCCAAGACCAGAGTCGGCCATCTACGGACTGAGACCTCTGGAAGAATGAGCCCCTGAATAAACTTTTCCTCCTCTAATTGTTTTTGTCAGATCTTCTGGTCAGAGCAGGGAAGAAAAAAAAAAACTGACTAAAACATCCCTTATATGCAATTTAACCATATAATTTAATTAAATTAAAATTCTTTTCAATCATAATTAAAAGTTTTTAAAACTTTTAAAAAACCCTGCTTACTCTAACTTTGGCCTGCCTAAAGTACTTCAGTCATCTACAGGATCAGTGAAGTGATCCAAATGTGGTCCAGTAAAGAGAAGCACACACAATGGCTAGGATGTGATTATGAGTAAAGGAGAATTCCGATTTTTACCATCTGAACAATTTTAGCAACAATAACAAGTATAAAAATGTTTCATGATAGCATGTCACCCTTCCTGCAAAAAACACAGTGGGATTGCCAGGCACCTGAAGTTCCTCTGATATGAACATTTTCTTACTGTCTGTTCAGTGACAAGGCCAGAAATACTCCTTGCAGTTGAACTTGTGGCCCAGGAGACAGGTAATGAGCATAAACCTAGGGCCAGTGCTGTCACAGCAGAACATGACTAAAGAGTTTCTCCAACTCAATGAATAGAGGTAATATTCTGATAAAGTATTCCCTTTATTTCTCTCAAAAAAAAATTTCCCCATATATAGTATCCACTACTAGATTTGTAAATACCTCTAAATTTTGGTGGAAAACATTTGCTTTTCTTCAAATAAGGAAACCAAAGCATACAATTATACAATTCAGCATAGTACTCGCTGGCATATCTTTATTAAGATTGCATTAATGTAGTGTACCTACAAAATCCTAAACTGATACATCATCCTTATGTGATTTAAATCTCCCCTGAGGACGAGGAACATGATTTATATATTTACCTTTGTATTTCTAGGACCTCACCTCACCTCATTATGTGAACTGACGACACAAAATGGGTATCACATATTTACATGTTTACAGGGTTAACTGTAAAGAAATTAACTCATGGGGCTGGTGTTGTAGCTCAGTGGTAGAGCACTTGCTGTGTACACATGAGGCACTGTATTTGATTCCCAGCACCCTATATAAATAAGCAAATAAAATAAAGGACTATCAACAACTAAAACAATATTTAAAAAAAAGAATTTAACTCATTTACTCAAGTTGGTTTCTTAAGAGAAGCAGTGGGTTTTTATGTTGTAAGATTGCTCCCAAAATTCCAAGCCGATTTTTTAAATAGTAGGGAAAAAAACCCTCTTCATTATGCTATCCAGAAATTAAATGTCCTACCCATAATTGATTTTGTATAAGAGGAGCTTTTAACTTAATACGATAAGATGCCCCTCTGCTTTAAATGTATTTTGTTACTAAAGCATTATTTATTTAAATGATTGTAATAATTTAATTAAATCTCATTTCTTGGGTATGTTTTAATCTAATGAAATTAATTGAAAACCTGGTATATATGGTTTTTTTTTTTCAGAGTTTTCAAGTGAAACCACAGCTGTAGAAAACACCATGATGTGAGACTGATTAAAGTGTTGAGTATTTAATAATTACTAAACATCTGTTGTAATTGTAAAGGTCTGTATGATTAATGTTTCCAAGTCTGTACAGACATAAATATAATGTTTAATCCAGTTTCTTTTCTCAGTTGCTCATAGGTAAAGATTTTTTTCATTCAAAAAAAAAAAAAAAACAAAAAACATCTACATCATTTGGGGGAAATAAAGTAAATGTTATCAAGAGGTTTTTGTCTCAAAAGTTATATTTTCTGTTTTGATTTTAAAAATTGCAGAAATAGGTTTTAGAGTGTCTGGATTGACAAACCAGAACTTTGGTTCACGGAGGGCTGTGAACAGTTGTGTTTTTCCTGTGCTGCTTCTTAAGGCTACACAGGCTAATGGCTTGGAGATCAGAACTCCCAAGATTGTCTAGAATTGCTTTTCAATTCTGAAAGTTAATCTCTTTGCTGACTTAAAAGAACCAGAGTGGAAGTGAGATGAACTAGGAAGGGCAGAGTGCCTGCTAGGACAGCCCCGCAGCAGACCAGGAGGCCTGGGAAGCAGAGGGGCGGCTCTGCTGATTTCAACCTGGTGGCTGGGCTGTAGTATCCCAGGACAGCACCAGCAGCCTCTGGGGACTCCAGGCCTGGACCCCAAGAAAGACATACAGCCACACAGCAAGTGAAGGCAGTGTAGCTTTGAGCTGTGGCCAAGGTTGTTTTCCAACTGCCACTATTTCAGATTGAGGCTTTAAAACCTCCGGAAGTCACCAGGAGCCAGTGAGTGAGAGACAGGTTACCTTGAATTTCATAATGGGGAGTTGTCACAATGAACAGACCAGCACTCTTAATCTGCCTTCTATCAACCAGAGCCTCATCCTCTTATTGCAAGAGATCTTCTGTATTAAAACTCATTGCTTTCATCTACAAAATTCCATAGGGAACCCAGATATGTTTTGTTCTAAACTATCTTGGTCTCAATATCGTTATAAATATGCTCAGAATTCAGTAACTTTATTATTTTACAAATTATAAAAAAAGAGAGATTACAGTTAACCCAGGTTTTTCTTTCTTTTTTCTTTTCCCCACAAATTGGGAGGGGTTTTCTTTCATTTGCTTCATATTCAGTATTAATTTTATATGCAAAATTATAATCACCTCTTGTCACGATGCTATAATGTTATTTTTCTTAAACAGTGCCTTAGTTTATTGACTCTTCCATCTATTTTTGTTTGTTTTTGGTGATCATGTAATAACAATTTTTCATTTTCCTAAGAAATTCCCTTAGGAACAGCTACCCACTAAGAAATGGCTCTCTTATATCAAATGTTGGTGGGTTATTATGGCTAATCAATGCAAAACTACCTTCATAATTTCATTAAGATTGAAAGTTATATTTGCATAATTCTCTAATTTTCCACACAGATCTAATTGCAATCCCAGATACACTTTGATCTAATATCAATTTATACTTAGCTTGAGGAAATAAAATATTCAAACTATAAATCACAGAAATGCTAGTTTGGCAGGTTCTTTAGAAATGATTTTGATAAATGATAAATAAAAATTCAAAACTTCATTGATATACTCCAATATCAGCCTATGAATAATACAAATCACATTGCTATCCTAAGGTAGCAAATGCCCCTCCACTCTAGAATATTCACTTAAAGGCTGTATCATAACTCCGTCTAAAAATGTTTCCATAAGAATTCCATACCACAGACTTTGAAAAAGTTAAAGGAAAGAGACAATTTCATAGCAAAGTATGAGAGATAGAAAAATAGTAAAACTTACTAATTAAACAAATGGAGTCAATAGTCAAAACTCTTTCACGGAAATAATTTTATAAATTTATTCTCAAATGTTTTATAGATTAATCCTGCCAGACTTAGAAGGGATAGAAAGAGTATAAGAATGAGGACTATTGAGATATTTGTTTCTGAAGTAATTGTCTTGATACCAAAACAAGGCAAGAAGTATACCAAAAAATACATTTAAGTGTACATGACCATCATGTTGTAAATAAAGATATCCCAAGGATAGTTTACTAACCAAACACAACAAAGTGAAGACTTTGTGAAACAAGATAGGGTTTATTCTCTGATATAGGGACAAAGAACTGTAGAACACTTAAATTAGCATTTGGTATATTTTCACACATGCACAAATATTTGCCACCTTAAAATAAAAGGGAGCTGTCTTAACCCTACATTGGGATACATTAAGAATATACATCAATGTGCCCAAATTATTTTTACAATATTTTACTTAGATCCATTGTTTAATGGCAAATTCTTTTTCATGTTCCCAAATTTTATCAACTTGTAAAAATTATCACATCTATCTTGGAAGAATATAATACTATTGGGCTCATCTATAATTATTAATACCCAAATTTGTGCACTCAACAAGAACAAATTATCAATTACATCTACATCTGTGTCTCCCTACTTATCAACTATGGAAAGATCACAGATAACTTCTCACATAAGCAAGAATCACCAACTATTGGATTTATAGACATGATTTTGAATATAATGCTGATTAATATATTCAAGAAAATAAAGATATAAGTGAGAATTTTCTAGGCTGTTAGAATTTTTAAAAGTGACTCATGAAAATGTTGGCTTTGAAAAATATCAGTAATTATTTATAGAAATTCAGCAACAAAGGAGGTGGTATCCACGGAACAAAGAAAATATATCCAGAAGGAAGGATAAAGAAAAGGATTGAGTAAAAGAGAAAGAGGAAGGAAGAGCCCACAAAAGAATCCCAGAATGTCATGGGAATTGTAGGCCAAAGCAGGGAAGAAGCAATGTCCCAGAAGAACCAGAACTCCCAGGACAGATGATGGGCAAAGGTGACAGCTAAGCCACTTTCAAAGCCAACAGCAGACAGGAAGGCAAAGATCCCAAACCTTTTTAAGGCCTCAGTCAGCTCAATTCTATTATAATTCATGTGGCTATGGCCATTGAAACAGATCTTATACTGATCACAAAAAGATAAATAGATGGGGGGAAAAAAAGCAGAATTCTGGAAGAGACCTAGACGCATGGCTGTCAATGGATGTCCACACAGTTATAGTCAATGAAATGAAGAAAAGCACATGTTTCAACAGACGTTGCTGGACAAACTGGCTTTTCACATGGAAAAAGTGAACTGGGAAAAACCCTCTTTCCACAGCACACACCCAAATCATTTTCCAAAGCAGCCTCCAACTTAATGGGAAAGATAATCATCAAATAAACAAACGAAAATACATCTTCCAAAAGCTAACACAACACTATCTGTAGGACCCAAGAATAGGCAGATTTTTTTTACCTTTTTTATTTTTTTAAGGTATGATTGAAGTTTTACACACTGAAAAACAAGGCTCAGTATATATACACATTCACACGAAAGTATAAAAATAGCATATGGAATAAATATTTGATGAGTATGTGAATATAATCACATGCTCATATTTTTTAAAATATATAATTGTAGAAGTGCAAAAATTAAAAGATTCTGGAAGTGAATTGGAATGTACTTTGGAACATATACAACCTATCCTGGAGAGTTAAGATATAGGTAAATGATGGGAAAATTTAGTAAATTCTAGGCTCTAGGTATGCATATGATTATAAAGAAAAATATGACAAGATATACAGTTTTTATATTCATGTTACCAGAATTTCCACATTGGTATCAGTATTAACCATCCCCCCCCGCATCCCCGGATATTCTCATTCTCAAGGAATCATAGACAAAGAAAGCTAAATACCTTTCACTGTTCAACTTTTGACCAAAATTAATGTATTTTTCATCTTAAAACATAGCCCCAAATACTGGAAGCAGGTTTTTCTAAATTCATTTCTGCTGCAGTACAACCTAAACTGGGTTGCTATGGCAACTTATGCAGCACTGATTTAATTTGGTGAAAACTTTTTTTTTTTAGCTCATCATCTTTATCCACCAAAGATCAACTTAGATTTTTCTCAATATTTCAGATCCCAAGTATAATTAACAATAAGATTGCCTTTTCATTTCTTTCTGTTTTCATTCATTGGAAGAGTTGTACACAATTTGATGAGCATCACCTGGATCATTCCATATCTACATCTTTGATCAAAATTTCCTGTCCACTTTTCTATTTGGAGTCACAGTGACTTTTCTTTTTAATGCTAATGTTTACAAGAAGTTTTCAAAAAAAATCCACCATTTTTTACCTTTCACAGATTTCACTTTGTTTTTGTTTTTTTTGTTTTTTTTGTTATTTTGTGGACAGAGTTTGCATTTAAAAAAAGAGAATTAGGAATAAGAATCTCAAGAAGATATTACAGACATTTCAATTACCACCTGTGGGTTGGTGTAGGAGCAGCTAACTATGCCTCATCATATCAACCCGATTACTTACTGCACTATAGTGAATCAGAGTTACTAAATTCAGAATCCTATCATTTGCTCTTCCAGGCAAGACCCTCATGACTCATCTGTTTTCAAAGTTGTCATTTTGGTTTCCGACAGATTAATGGCAGCCATGCATTTGCCACCTGGGGGACTCTTTGAAACCCTTTATTTCCACTGATTTGTTTCAAACATTATCTGATTTACATCTCTCCTGTTTAAAAAAACTAGTAAGCAAATCTTTAAAAATTTCAAGTCTTTTCAAACTCCTATTTTAGGATATGCACAAATAATAACTCAAAGAACAGAAAAAAAGTAAACTACTTCCCGTTTTTTATATCTAATATATGGGTATAAACCATTTCTAATGAAGCAAAGAATGGAAGGAAATGTTTGCATTTATTCTGTGAAAGTCCAGATGTGGTTAAAAAAAAGGATGGAGCAAATAATTATTGTCATTATCATTTCTCCATGTAAATTTGGTTGGGATAAAAGAATGAAGTTGATAATATATTTATTCATTCAGTTAATACTATACTTATTTTTGCAACTACTCAGAGCTCCTCAATGTTCAATATTTTCTACGTAAGTTACAAGAACTTAATAAACGTACAAAATATACTTAACGCAAATATGTTAATACTCTGATATCTGTTTGCTGTGTATCTTTATTTTCACAGTATCTGTT
The DNA here is from genome assembly GCF_047511675.1 of Marmota flaviventris. NCBI lineage: Eukaryota > Metazoa > Chordata > Mammalia > Rodentia > Sciuridae > Marmota > Marmota flaviventris. Next base: position 15,550,772 of record NC_092509.1, on the reverse strand, counting down.
TAAATATTATCCACATTTGAAAATACAATATTTACATATTGAGAGAGATATGTAAGTAGCTTCTATTACCTTTATTATTAAAGGCATGGTCACAATAAATATACTGGAATAATATCTTTACCAATAATTCAAATTTTATTTTATTTTTTCAGTTTATGATGCAGAATACCTTTATTTTATTTGTTTATTTTTATGTGGTCCTGGGGATCAAACTCAGTGCCTCACGCATGTTAGGCAAGCACTTTACCACTGAGCCACAACCCCGGCCCCACCAATACTTTTTGATATATGTATTAGCCAAAGGAAATAAATACTTGAGTTCTACTATCAAATTTAACTTGAGAATTAAGAGGCTCATATATTTATTATTTAATATGTTTTCTAATTATAAAAATAATTCATGCTGGGCATGGTGGTACACACCTGTAGTCCCAGCCACTCAGGAGGCTGAGACAGGAGGATAACGAGTTCAAACCCAGCCTCAGCAAAACAAGGCACTAAGCAACTCAGAGAAATCCTATCTCTAAATAAAAAATACAAAATAGGATGTGGCTCAGTGGTAAATTTATAAAAATTTACCATAAATAATGATACTAGGATGTTGGGTTTCTTTCTTATTTTGTTTTTTAATGTCCATCTCTCCTATTACATTAATCAAATCCCTTAGCTTTATCAATACTACATGTTGAAAATATATGTTTGGAAGCTTCAATTTTCCTCTTCTTTTATGAGCATGAAATACTAAGATTTTCCTGTTTTCCTCATGTTCTTAGACTTTATCCTTCTTGTTGACAATGTACTACCCTTAATGTTACTAGGTTATATTTGACAATACCTTATTTAGAAGTTTTTGCATATTTATGCAAAAGTTGGTTTCTTCTATTTCCTTCTTCTCCTGTGTTCCTTTCTTTCTTTCTTTAATTCTTTCCTAAGATTTTAATTTTTTCTAAGAATTTTTCAAATATCAGTAAATGAATAAAAAGTTTTTAAATTAATAAGAAAATAGTAAAGCTAAAGGACCATCAGGGATAAGGGACCATAATAAAAATATCAATCTTTCATCCTGAGACTGTGGACCAGCAGGAAGAGCAACCCAAGTAGATCAGCTCTCCCTATATGGCATACATACCTTTTTGGATGAAAGTGACTTACTCTGCAAATTTAAAAAATCCTTTCTGAAATTTAGTAATATTATTGTTTTCAAATTCAGTGTTATTCATCCATTAAAAACATGTCAAACATGGTAGAAGGTGGGACCTAGTGATTAAGGGGCATAAAGGGAAAGGAAGCATAGAAGTGACCCATACCTTTTGTTTATTATGCACAGATTTTAAAGTAAGTCATGAATATCTTTTAAAATATATGAAAGAATGAAGGAATTCAACAGTCTTGAAATAATTTTTATAAATTCAAACAAATCGTAGACATAAAAACAATATTCAGATATAACATTCAAAATACAGGCTTAATAGTACACTAGAAAAAGTAGAAGAACATACTAGTATGTTGTTTTATTCAGTAGAAAATATTCAGACTGAATATTGAAAACATAAGAACCAAAAACATAAGAGTGAAATGATCATAAAAGAGAAGAAGAGCCGAAAGTACAGGCAGAAAGTGACTACATGTCCCTGGAGTCCCGGAAGGAGGGAGAGAAAGGACAGGTGCACTATGTGAATGGGTGCATCCCAGGAGGTTTCTAAACAGATGATAGCAGGCTATGGATTGAAGATGCTCAGAAAACACTTCCCTGGATGAATATTGAGAAAATTGCATCAAATCATCTCAGAATACAACTGCTGATAGTCAAAACAAAGAAAAGGGGACTCTTAAAAGAACCAGAAAAAAAGAGCACATTAACTTCAAAGGAGATACAAACAAGACTAATATCTGAGTTTTCAATAGAATTAACAGGCTGGATGAAAATGATGGAAACAATGTTGTGAGATGCAGAGGGTGCAGCAAAATATTACTAATGATGAAGAGAACAGCGTCCTTTACAAAGGATTGCAAGATGCAGACATCAGAAAAGAAGAAACTGGGAGTATCTGTCACTTGCAGACTCAGAAAAATTCTGAAAGGGCTTTTTCAGGATTGCATATGAAAACATGGACATGTGGGAAGGCATGCAAAGAACTAAGGGAGGTGAACATCAGCAGGATAAGGAACAGCAGTGCTTTTCAAAGTTTGGTACTCTGGTAGCATGAAGGTATTTGTCTACAGTATTACAAAGGAAGGTGCTGATGACTTAAAGGGTTCTAAAATTTTTGAATTTCCCAGGGAGTGCTCAAAATACCATTTTAGTGGGCTTGAAAAATTTAAAGATACATGCCTATAACAACCACATCAACATTTATAAAAGAACATAGAACTGATAAGAAAGAATGAAACTACTAATGAATCCAGAATTTAGCAAATAGAGAAAAAGTAAAAAAAAAAAAATAATAGATGGAACAAATATAATGCAAAGAATTTGGAAGACATGAATTCAAATACATCAGTGATCACCTTCATGTAAATTAATTTAAAAATCTAAGTTTAAAAATAATAACACTATTTAAATTATTAATCATCATATTACTTTGTTTTTATAATGTACATCTTCCACTCAGTCATCTCTCTCTGGGTTTCTAATATTCTTTTATTTCATATTATTAACTTTTGAATTCCCCAGTGCTTGGAAATCTTTGAATCTAGTTTTAATTGCTACCATAATTAATGTGTTGTTCATTCTTTTTCCAGGAATTTCAGTAAATCTAGGTCTTTAGAGGATTTGGTTGATTCCCAAAGCAAAGTACAACTTCATTGTTCAAAAGAAAATAGAAGACAGGCGTGATAGCATGCGCTTGTAATCACAGCGGCTTGGGAGGTGGAGGCAGGAGGATTGTGAGTTCAAAGCCAACCTCAGCAATGGTGAGGCACTAAACAACTCAGTGAGACCCTGTTTCTAAATGAAATGTAAAAAATAGGGCTGGGGATATGGCTTAGTGGTTGAGTTCAATCCCTGGTATCAAAAGAAAGAACTACAGAATCAGTTCCTTTAAAATTTGCATATTTCTAATTGTAATGTGCGGTGGACTTCCACTTTTCAGAGTTGGTAAGCACGATGAACACTTAAGACACTGCCTAGCTGAATATCTTATGTGTCCCACCCCACTGCCTGGCAATCTTACTGAGGTGCAGGAGCAAGAGTGAATGGCAGAAGATGACCATCTGCAGGTGTACTGGGTCAGCAGCCAGCTTTATTCCAGCTCCAGTAGGACACGTGTCTGCACTGCAGAATGCACACTTGACCCCTGAAAATGCTCATCTACACATGTGCCATTAAGGTGTTCTGTGTATAGGTACCATCTAGAAGATTTGATGGACATCAGACTTCAGATTCAGCTATCTCTGCTATTCCTGGTCATGTGATGTGTTGGGATAAACGTGGCTTCTTGATCAGGACATTCTCCCATCATAGACTGGGCAGGGGCTTTCCTAATGCTCAGGTCCTGCCATTGGTTTCCCCACTCAGTGCCGACACCTCAAACTCGATGCTCTTTATCTTTATCTCGATTCTGTAAGATGTTTACTACTCTTTAATTAATCCCTTTTCTCTCAAAAGTGCTATTGCTTTTGCAAGTCTTTAATTCTGGTCATCTAAATGTGCAACAATAACACTGAACTCTAAAAGATGACTAAACTAAGATTCCTATGCATGGTACATCAGAAACGTTTGCTCTAGGCAGAGGAACAAGTCCCATTCCCCAGTGTCCATCAGCCACCAAGCTCTGGGGTTGTACTAGAGCCAGCAGAACACTCTCAGTGTGGAAAGCCCAATGGAACAGACCTTTTGTTGATATAGAAACATCACATCCTTCTCTCCAACTCACCTGGAAGGACCCTGGCAGAGCAGAAATGCCAGTAATTTCTCTGCCTCTATTACAATTATCTTTCTATCAGCATAGGAAAATTTGCATAAACTCTGGTGCCATTTAAATGCTCATATTGAAATAACTATGGTTTTTCTTTTTAATTAAAAAATAGGTGCTATATAGTTTGGATCGGAAATGCCCCCAAAGCAAAGACCCATGTAAATGGCTTATTCCCCAGTGCGGTGCTATTAAGGGATGGTGGAAATTATAAGAAGTGGGATGTAGTGAGAGGCTTCAGGTCACTCAGGGGTGACCTTGAAGCTGCCCCAGCCTCTTGTTTTTGCATGCAGCTATGAATTGAACGGGCATCCTATGTCACTCACTCCCACCATGCTCTGCTGTGATACCATGGCCCATGGAACAGGACTGGTTGGTAGGTCAACTACTGAAGCCTTCAGAATTATGAACCAAATCAGCCTTTCCTCTTTATAAGCTGATTGTTTCCAGGACTGTCACAGAAATAGGAACCCTGAGTGTGGCTCAGTGGTAGAGTACTCGCCTAGCATGCTTGAGGCACTGAGTTCGATCCTCAGCGCCACATCAATGTAAAATATTGTGTCCACTTAAAAAACTAAAAAAAATAAATATTAAAAAAATACAGGCAAGCACCAAACTATCTATCACAGAACTATTTCTAGGCCAGGAATTAAAGTATACATGTTACAGTCTGTCTTTTAACTGGGTACTATGTTTATATATATATATATAATGAAATTGAGTTAAAAATTAATAAAAATTACTTAGTTACTATCTTATTAGAAAAGAAAATGGAAAATAAATAATAGAATTATTAAGGTCCCTTTGGGGGAACTTTACTGGAAAGAGAAAGAAAGAAACAAAAAGGAAGGAAGGAAAGAAGGAAAAAAGGGAGGGAAGGAGGAAGAGAGAGAGGGAGGGAGGAGGCGAGGAAGAAAGGGATGCTAGGTTTTGCACTGTGAGCATCTCTGAGGGTGAGCTTCAGTAGCCAGCTTCACTGTGCTTCTGTGGCAGCTATGCAAGTCTCCTGTTTATCACACTCTCTCCAGCTCCAGTGCCCCTGCTTATTTTTTTATTTTTTTGCCTCTATACTTCAATTTGGCTCTTAGTTCTCTCGGTGCAAAGGCCTATGGTCCATGGAAAAGCCACACTATTTCCACACTGAGTTCTTGGATTTCAGGACCCAGTTGAGCCTTCTTTTCAGGTGAAAGTGCTGAGTTTTATTTATTTATTTTTTCATTATACACACACAACATTTCAATTCCTTTTTCATCTCAGCCTTCCAAGGTTACTAAACTGGATCTACTGTATTGGAAATCTATCTTTGGATGTTCCAAGCATGATTTTCTTTGATTATTTGGATTTAGTAAAATTTTGACCTAAATCTAGTCAATAACAATAAATAAATAAAACAATAACCCAGGCTGACCACTGGTCTCAGTTCTTGCAAGCAGAACACCATGGGTCCTCTGTGGCACAGATTTCTGCCCAAATGCTTCCTCCTCTTATTTCCCCTTTCTGTTTACAGACTCCTGCTCAGCTCATCAGTTGCTTTCCCAAGGCTTAATTCTAAGTCTCTGAGTCATTCACTATGGTGTTAAAACAACATGGAGTGCATTTTACATTCAACACACTCAGAAGAGTGCTGGAAAAATCCTAGCCACAGACAATTTTCTTGCTTAGTTACAGAAACTGACATTCTAAAATAAGTGCTTCCCAGACTTTATTAAAATGCTAATGATAGTGACTGTTGCAGAAGTCCTGTCCTAGATAACGCTCTCCTCCATTCAAAAAGTTGGTAAGGACCCAGTAGTGTAAAGGAATCAGGGGGAAAGTAGTCCGCCTGCTGCCAGCACTCCCAACCCCTTCTTCTGCACTCCAGGCGAAGCCCATCTCCTTACTCAGCCTGTTGGCAGAGGTGCACGATGAGGGATCCTCACATTGTTTTGCAATAACTTGAGTTTTTGGAGATTTTCTCAGCAGCTAAGAGTGAAATAGTTGTTACAGAGAAAATTGGAATTTTTTAAAAGTAGATATATATGCCATCAGACTTCATATTTGAATCATTGTATACAGTTCCAGAGCAGCACAACTCACATTTATAAGGTTGAACACAATGTAGCATCACACCATATGTGCAGTCATACCTGTACCTACGGTAATGATGTCCATCTCATTCCACCATCTTTCCAGCCCCAATACCCCTTTAACACCCCTCCCTCCCCTTTGACCCATCAAATTTCCTCCATTTTTCCCATGTCCCCACCATTATGGATCAGCATCCATTTATCAGAGTGAACATTCGGCCTTTGTTTTTTTGGGATTGGCTTACTTCACTTAGCAAGTGACGTAATTCCATCCATTTACTGGCAAATGCCATAATTTTATTCTCTTTTAATGCTGAGTAATATTCCTTTGTGTATATATACCACAGTTTCTTTATCCACTCATCTATTGAAGGTCATTTAGATTGCTTCCACAGTTCAGCTATTGTGAATTGAGCTGTTATAAACATTGATGTGGCTGCAATACTACAGTATGCTGATTCTAATTCCTTTGGGTATAGATTGAGGAGTGGGATAGCTGGGTCACATGTGGTTCTATTCCAAGTTTTCTAAGGAGACTCCATACTGCTTTCCAGATTGGTTGTACCAATTTGCAGTCCCACCAGCAATAAATGAGTATAGTGTGCCTTTCCCCCTACTGAATACATAGCTTCCTGGGAGAGTATGAAAAACCTATGGCTCAGCATGGGTCTAGAATTCGATTTTGAATAGCACTACCTTGGGCCCAGTTGGGACAGGCTGAGAGTGGAGTGCTTCTCAACAGTCCCCAGACTGCCCTCTCCACTGGAGACAAGCCCTGGTTCCTTGTAAGTTCAGAGCCATGTCTATATGCTGGAACATCACAGTCACTCAAAGTTGTTGTTCCCAAAGTCTTACTTCAGTACTTAAGCAGTATCCACTGCTCAACAGTAGCAAATCAAAATGAGTTTTTTTCATAAAGTCTATTTAATTATGTGACATTGAAGCAACTATTATATTCATGTACATACACAATAGCCATGCATTTAATTCTGGCTTGAGTATAAAGATTAAGTCCATACGTGGCTACTGTTAGAGCATAATTTATTTTCCTTTCATTTTACTGATTAATTAAAAATGTAATCATATCTTTATAGAAAAGATGTCTCAGAATTTTTATATGGCATACGGATAAGAAATTATAAGAAAACAGAGCTACAAAGAATTATCAGAAAATAAATATGAGACATTTTTAGGAAATCAAAGGTAAGTCATTTTAGAAGCACTAAGAATAGGCCTAACTGTACATAGTCATTAGCTAATTAGCACATATAAGAAAATCAAACAAAATTAAAGGTAATCATCACAGAAAAGATGAAAGAGGAAAAAATGTTAATGAATATATTTAAAACATTAACATTAGAATAAATTTTCCTAAAGTAAGTGAATAAATCTACTGAATAGTAAAACAATTATATTAAAAAAAACAATGATCCAGGAAGATTAAAACTATCTTCCTACATAGTAAAAGACAATTATATTCAAAGGAAATTGAGCCATAATGATAAAAATTATGATCAAAACTTTCTTTGAGGACTGTTTCTCTGATGTTGCCACATTTTCTTTTTCATCTCTTTTCCTTTTCCTTTTCCTTCCTTCCTCTCTCCCACCCATCCTTCCTGGTTTTCCTTCTTTTCTTAGTTTAATCTTCTTGTAAAATTCTATCTGAAATTTATTATTTTCATTAATATATCCAGGTACCACCAATTTACTCATTTATTTTTCCATTTCCAAATTGGCCATAAGATTAAAAAAAAAGTCAAAGTTCATACCAAAGTTTAAACTCTTGGATTTAAGCCAATGCCTAGGTGACAGAATACAATGAGTTTCACCAACTCCCTGTTAGCTGTGGGCGGCTGTGCTGCCATGTGCTCTTTTCAAAGGTGAATCTGGGAAGAGGTTCTGTGCGATAGAACCCAGATATTTTATTGATAATGGGCAAGGTCACATTTTCAAAATAAATTACCCTCCTGTAGACAGTGCATCTGGGTTGGGTCCAGTGAGTAATGGGATTCTAGAAGGAAGCATGCGTCTCTATTCCCCCAGTTGTCAAAAGCCCTAAGCTTGAAAAATGCAAGTCTATGTCATTCGATGAAAGAGGAATGAGCTCTAACAATGCTTCTGACTACTGTAGCTTAACAGGTACTGAAAAAATGCCAAAATAACATCACGAAAATGTCACAAGAAAGAAACAAGGAAACTAGTTTTAGAAACCAGAAAGGAATTCAGATCATGCATACCAGGCTAAGATGTGGATGAATATTAGACAAAGGTAAAGGAGCTGTGAGTCACATCTCTTCACTCACCAAATGGCCATCAGGTCCTCCCACAAGTTCAAGGGTAAATCTATTTTCAGGGAACAGGAAGCAGTTGCAGATTTGAGGCCTGATGATAGCACCAGGGATTTAGTGAGCTCAGCAAGGGCCCGCTGCATGGCTGGGTCCACATCAGATATTTGACCTGAGTCCAGGGGCATTTCCCCCAGGAGCACCTCTGTGTGCGCAGTGTTGTTTGGTGTCTGGAAAGTTGAGCGCGTACAGCTCCCTTAGAGGTTTCTTTCTGCACAGAGAGTGGTCAAGAGAGGCTGCAGGAAGAAAGAGAGTACTGAGACTGAAAAATGAGAGGAGGATAGCAACTAAGACCATTTTCCTTGATAAATATCTATCCAAGGAAGAGTTTTATTGGATCTTCAAAAATGTTTTTGTTGAAGTTTACTTATTTAAGTAAAAATGCACAAAAGATAAATGGAGACCACAATTAATGCAAAGCCACCTTCATGTAAATGCAATTGCCACACAAATCGAAAATATGCATATTACTAGTGACCAGAGTGGCCCTCTCTGAATCACCTTCTCAATTCTCCTCCCAAAAGGTAGCAACTCTTGATATCCAATATCCTAGATTGCTTTTACTTGTTTATTTTAGTCATTTATTAAAATGAAATTAAGTGGCACGAATTATTTTGTGCTGGTTTCTTTTGCCAAACATAATGTTTGTGCAATATAATGTTTATATGAAAGCTGGAGTTTGCTTATTTTCATGATTCCATGGTATTCCATCATCTATTTATTTTGCTTATCCTTTCTCTTATTGGACACCTAAGCTGTTTCTAAATTTTTCCAATTGCATACGATGTTGCCAAGAATATCATTGTACACCTATGTTGGGTCAAATGTAGGCATATTTCTTGGATATACCATTAAGAGCAAAATTGTTTAGGTATTTTGTTTATATATATATATATATATATATATATATATATATATATATACACACTTGAGTTAAATAGAAACATGAAAGAGTTTCTGAAAGTGTGGTTATTAATTTGCACTTCTACTACCTGTGTGAGAAAGTTCTGATTGTTTCTACACCCCACCAACAGGTGACATTAAAATTGTCTCTTTTATCAGCAGTATGCACTAGAATGTATTTTGACATAGTCTGTATTTCTGTTTATTCAAGAAATAGAGCAAAGGGATTTAATCTTTTACAAAGTGCCTGTTCAAGGCCTGCCTGTTTTTACAAAGAATTGTCATTTTTAAATTAATTTGCCAGCACATTTGATATAAATGCAACATCTGCCTGGCTTTTTTATTGTTGTTTTTAAAATATCCAGTGAGCTAGCAATGGTTTCTGCATTTTTTCACTGGGTACATTTTGAATGGTTGTATAAATACCTATGAAATAGTTAATAGTTTTGTATCTTGACCCGAAAGCATAAAATACTTGCTGTCTTGCTGTGTAAGAAAATATTGTCCTATCTTAATGTGGAATGTGGAAATATCTCCAAATTATGCTTTATTTTTGCTACACAGATACTTTGAAATAAAGGCATGCTCAATCATTTTACATTTCAGAGAAGTGAGCATCTTTGCTGGCTCATTCAAGGACCACCATGATGACCCCAGAGGCCTTCCCCAGTCTTCTATCCACTCAAGGCTAAGGAGTTTAATTTTTCAGCGATGTTGAACTACTTCTCAAAATGTCTAGCTTTTTCACTCTTTTTTATTTCTTCTTTCTTTTATCTATGTGTTTATTGTCTAATTTAGCTGTGGAAAGCTCTTTGCCCAGCTATTTGAAGTATGAATACACAGCTCATTTCCCATATCAAACAATCATTCCATTCTCTAGGAAAAAGGGCCATTCTAACCCTAGCATTGATACAGCACATTCTGAATACCTTTGTCATAGTGCATACAGCACTTTGAAGTCTTTGTTTTCACAGTGGCCTTATCTTTTAAGTCTGAAAGCCACGGATACTGAGCTATGAATTAATTGTAAAACCACTTTATCTTTACCAGGTCAGTAATGCATGTTTAATAAATATTTTCAAATATTTCAAAACAATATATTATTATTTTAAATGAGTTCATAACTTAGACCCTTAAATTATTCAGCCACACTTTTCTGAGCTTATTAGTGAGTTTTCATTTTACCTAATATATGTTTTGAATATAATAAACATGCTTCTCAAAACATAATTACTAAGGAAAAATATTAGTTTTTACCACTGAAAGGAAGGAAGATAGGTCATTGCTTTAAGAAATGTTTTACTCAGTAGATGAAAATAAAAGGGCTTTTGTAATGTTTCTAGGAAAATTAGGAATGAGAAAAAAAAATTGCTTTGCTACATTAGTGATTTGTCCCTGCTAGAAGACCACTGATCTTAACCAAAACAACATTCATTACATGGATCACTCTATTGAGAATCTAGTAACAGTGGGTTTTATATTTTCCACATATTTTCATGTAGATAGAAGTCATAGTGAATGGGAGAGAAGAAAAAAATATGCTTTTTATTCTTAAAACAACACAACCGCATACATCATTTTATCGCCACGATATTGATCTAAGCCAAGACATCAGGCAGCCCCCCATGGCCACACACAGCTGTGTCAATTCTGGGCAGCTGGACTGATGAGCATGTGCAGGTGGCTCCACGTCCTTTGCTTCTTCATCTCCAAAGAGGACAAAGAAAATAATCAAATAATCTAAGTACCTATTTAAATACAAAGAAATTAAACAAGCAATCAAAGGAATAAAAAGGAAGAGCAAGACAGAAAGAAACTTGTTACATTAACAGATCTGCAGAGACCCTGAAATACAAATATTTTTTTAGTGTAAAGCATTTGGTCACTAGGCCTTATTTATAGAAGAAGCAGATTATCTATTAGTGATGTTGCAATTAATTAAAAAAAAATACTCTGAATGATTATTTTTGGTACAGGCGAATAAACAAGGTTAAAAGCCTGGGTCGGCAGCTGTTCTTAAATTCCCCTAGTTTGTCTCTCTCTTCTCCCTTGTCTTGGAAATCCACAGACAACAAGAACACCTATGGAATGGATCTCACAGAATCCACATAAGAACTGTTTATCGCCAGCAGAAACACTGTTCTTCTCCAGAACATAAAAATCTGGGCATCTGAGTGTTTGAAATCACCATTCTATGCTCATTGAAATTTTTCACAAAATACGTAGCTTCAATGAAGAGAGTATTTCAGAACTATTACTTGAGTTTATTTGACTATTAATTAGCTGTGTCAATTCTGCAAAATGGCGAGGCTCTGAGATGGTGCTGAGTGGTATTGCATGTAAAGGCAAAACATTTAAATGGCAGAGCAGAAATAAGTTTATTTTCCCCAGTATAAGAGGCGGAACAAACATGAAGAGGAAGGAGGCAGTTCTGGGAATGCCCAGGATAGGCCAATGTAAAGCCAGCCTGCCAGTATCTCAAAATATAAAGCAAGAGACGATCTTGATAACCATTAGTGTTTCAAAAGATTAATAATATATTTCACAAGGCACGCACAGGTTATTTCTGTCTTGCCCACAAAAAAACGCATATGCATTGTACAGTTTTTTAACTCACATTAATGTAAAGGTCCACATTCTTATGCCTGAGCTAGCAGCAAACTCTCTCTTCTCCAAAGTTCTATAGCCTAGACCTCATCATGTTTAATTTCTATTAGTATCAGGAATGGTAATATCTGTATCCTACACTTCCAGAGTAGCTTCTCTGGCCCAGGCAATGATGAGTGACTCAAAGACATTATTTCCTCAACCTTCAATACACCATTATAAAGCACAAGGTGAGAGTGTGTCCTGATAACCAAACAACTGAATCCCAGCCAATCACAGCAGTGGATTTCAGGCCAATCAGAGGCTAAAACACTCCCACCCCCAAACATGAAGCCAATCAGATTAATTTACACGTCACCACCTTCTTTTTGGATTTGGTTACAACTCAGACATGAGGTGGGGTGGGACATTCAGAAACACCCTTGCTATGGCAAGATACTTGTCCTAGTAAGCTTTGATAAATTTAACTGGTTTGGGGTTTGTTTTTAAAAATATATTAATTTTTCTTCCTTGGAATGTTCAGATTTAATAAGATTGGATCTATAACTAAGCTAAAAAATAAACTTTCATTGATTGATTTGGAAAAACTTCAAAACAATTGCCTGATGTTTTACATTTTAACCTGAAAACATATTAAAAAGGAACAAATTTTATACTTGATGACAAAGAAATAATGGATTTTAAGAATGTGCTTATAGAGGCTGAGGGGATATGTCTTGTTGTTTCCATTAATAATTAATCTCACTGTAATAACTTCAGTGTGTGTAAAAATAGGAAATATATGTATTTAATTATTTCACAATATAATGTGCATTTTTTCTAAAACTCTACTTATGTCCTGTGATATTTACAATACTACAGCATGTAGAATACCTGCACCTTATTTAAATTTGACTCCATAAAGTACACTTTCAAATCCTCATCTGAAAGTAGAGAAAAACACATCACTTATTTTAAAAACTAATTAACTCCTCTTGCTTATGAACTATTCAAATGAGTCTACTGTTTTGCCACATGTTTCTTCATTGAACTGGTGCATTTGCTATTTACAGTCCTTTTCCCCGTTTTTCAACTGATGTTTAAGTATTTTAGATTATCCAAATACTACATGACATTGAATCTAATGTTGAAGATGGTTTATGTCAATTAACATTCAGTTATAAATATCCTTTTTGTTGATAACTAACCTTTCTAAAATGGCAGTTATTGAGGTACAATTACAATTTTCTGTGTTTATTTAAGGATCTATAAACACATATATTCCATCCTGAATTTTATACTTTCTGGTTTCCAGTTAATAAAATATCTCAGAGATAGATATCTTGCTCTGTTAGTGCATACAATCTTCCACCATAGGACCAAAGTAAAGAATCAAAATAATAGATAAGCTAATTAATTGGTGTATAATTGCTATAATCATTTAAAATAATCTTTCCTCTATGTTCATAGTCCACAGTATTAAACAATGTTTCAGATGAGCTTGATAAATGGGCATTAATATCTCTGTAAAATCTTGAAGTAAGAGGTGTTAGAAGAAAAATTAACAGATGTCCAAAATTATAAAATTTATGTTTTTTTAAAATATTTTTTAGTTGTTAATGGACCTTTATTTATTTATATGCAATGTTGATACTAAAACCCAGGGCCTCATACATGCTAGACAAACACTGTACCACTGAGCCACAACCCCAGCCCCAAATTAAGATTCTTTAAACTGAAAATTAGAATGGAGATTGATTAACATTCGAGTTGACTATTAAATTTATATCTTGTCGAAGGGGAGATCACTAGGATCCAGTGTTCCTGTGATTTAACACTCCAGAGCACAGCCACTTGTCAGGTATTAGACTTGGGAATCATAGCTATGCATTCATTAAACTCTTCATTGGAAAATATTCCAAAATGTGGTCTCTCTGACAAAGAATTTAGCAAACTTAATAGAAGGTTGTACTCCTATGAACTTGTTTAAAATATTAGTGATAAGTCTTAATACTAACATGAAGGTATCTAGTGAAGAACTTGTCTTTGACCTCATTCTACTCAACGGCTGTGAATGAATGGTTAGCCAAGGGCAGAAACCAAAAATAAACAGAACAAGGTGAAGAGTAAGAAACATAGGTGAAAAGAATCATAGCTGATCTTGATTCAGATAGCTTAATATCCTTTAAACTTTCAATGTCAGTATGTTTTGAATAAATTATTTTGTGGTTCTCTCTTTATTTCTGCTAACACATGATCTTGTTAATTCAGTATTTTCAAAACAAGCCTTTCTCCTATAAAAGAGCTCCCATTTGCTTGAAATCATGGTGTATATATTAAATTGTTTTCTCATTCTTACGGAAATATTCCCTCAAATTTTACACATGCTGTTATACTTACTTTGAAATATATAAATATTCACAGGAAGAGTAGATACTAAAAAACTACTGGTTAGCAATTAGAAAATGATAAAATTTTGCATGCTAGATCTAAACCAATATTTGCTGAAGACTGGCATAACCAAAGACCTAGCAATATAGGTGTTATTTCTAAACTCACATCCTATACAAACTCCTCAAAAGTACACCAGGATTCATAAATTTTTTTTTATAGAAAAAAAAACTTGAATACTATTTTCATGGCACCCAAATATAACAAAAATGGCAACATCTTGTATATTCACTTAATTGATCATTATACAGCATGAAAATGTATTAACTAAAATTACATTTAATTAATAGTACAAATGAGCTTTGGGATGTAAAATGGCATGGGATAATGTATCAGAATACTTCACATAGTTGTATGGATTTTGTTTAAAATTAGAATAAAGTGAAAATAGACACTTATTTCAGTGCATACACATGTAGGTGATAATGTGGTAGTCTATACTCAGTGCACCAAAGTGCCCTTTCCCCAGAAGCTGGGCATGTCACCAGTAGTTGGTCTCAGGTTGACCTCTGCACAGGGTTTGCTCTCAAGTGGAAGCAAGCTACCTTGCTCATGCATATGATTTCTCCAATGCAGTCTACATCCAAGTCCTGGCTTTTATAATGGTGAAAAGACCCAGAACCCTTGGGATCCCAACCTACCATTAATGGAAAACTGGCTTAAAATATGTTAGTAATGAAGGAAATGTATTGGCTTATTTAACTGTTTGAGATACCATCTGTTATTATTTAAAATCATACCTTCCCTTTTAAGTTCTCCTGAATTACAGGGTCTGGTTTCAAATCTATGTGCATTGATAAAAATATACACAGAACTAAAAACAGTGATAAGATGTTTAGAGTGACAGTGTACTCATCTGGTTTAAGTGTCTTCCATTATTTTTTAAAATTTTTTTTAGTTGTCGATAGAACTTTATTTTTATTTATTTATATGGGGTGCTGAGAATGAAAACCGGGGCCTCACACATGCTACACAAGCGCTCTACCACTGAGCTACAGCCCCAGCCCTAAATGTCTCCCATTATTGAGAAATAAGTTGGGCAGGAATAAAATCTTTCTTAAAACACTCTCCTATTTTTAAGACACTTAAAAACTATACTCTGAAAGCCAAGAATGAGGATAGAGATGGCCTCTTATATTGGGAACTCTGATCTCCGTGAGGATGACCAGCTCCTGGAGCGCTTGGCCTCAGAGTTAAGGTCACATGTTTCCTATATTATATGGACTGGAAGGCTGGGAGGAGTCAGATAGAATGACCCTCAGACATCTTCAGTTCTTGCTGGTTAATCATTACGAATCAAGGGCTTTGCCGTTTGGCATTTAAGCAGGTTTTACTTGGATTTAAGCAGGCTTTAATTGAATTTAGCTAATGAAGGCTGCTTGAGCATTATATTGGAGGCTGTTCAAAGACTGAGATTCCATAAATGAGAGAGGTAGGAGGTTTCACTCATATGATAAAGAAATTTGTCATTTTACAAGTGTGTACTAAATGCCCCCTGCCTTCCCTAAAAGGGTCTGTGAAATTGTTTCATTATCTCAGAATCCCAGGGATTTACTGTAAATCTTTGAGGATAGAAAATGTCACTGTAGTTCACTCATCAAAAGTTCATAAAAGTTTTGTTTCAGGACTTTTGTACAGAGGGACTTCAGATGAAGTCTCAAGGCTTGATTATACTCACAGTTCTTAAATTGATGGATTGGAAGTTGGATCAGAAACATTAAAAACATAATGAAAGGGGAAAATCTCCAAAATGGCTACCTTTCTAGTGAACGGGGTACTATTACAGGGAAAAAAGGTGAGAGCCCCAACCCTCTGTACCAGCTCCTTCTACCAGTATAATGGCGGTCCTTATCACCTCCACTTCACTCTTCTACTCAGTTTGATTCAGTCTATGCTGGAGGCAAATAGGTTTTGGAGAATAACAGTAGGTTATCATTAACCTTTTTCAGGTTGTAATTCCAACTGCAGTTTCTGTTCCAGAGGTAATCTCTTCGGTGAGGCAGATAACTTTAGCCCTTGGTATAAAGTGTGCAGCCATGTGATCTTTTCCCCCAAGTCAACATCATGAGTCCTCAATGGGCTCATGACAGGTTTGAGACTGAATGAGAAGATATTTAATCAGTTGTTATCTTTTCAGAAAATGAAATTGGGAATTTTTAAAATTTTGTATGTTAAAATTTTTGCATGCATTAAAATCTTGAATATTTCCTTGTAACCCACCAAAATGCTGTAAACTGTTTCCTTGTTTATCTGAACTTGAAAAGTCATAAACTACAATTGAATGTTCTAATTCCTAAGAATAGCATAACAAAGATTGGAAAAGTATTTACAGATACTAGGAAACTTCACAACAAAATTGAATAAGACCGTGGATGGCAGGTGCATTAGGAAAGAGAGGCAGGAGTCTGGCTGCAGTAGAGCTTCTAATGATTTCCACTACTGAAGGTTTCTCTGCTATGTTCTCAAGTAATCCTTCCTAACAATCTGATCGACAGGAATGAGTACCAGAACTCTGAGTGCTAATCCTTTCCCCTCTCTTTCCAGGGTCCCACTTATCTCTGCACAATGAACAACAAAATCTCCCCCTCGGTCTCTGCCCAGCCAGCCTCTGTAGAGGCTTTCCTGATTTTAATCAGGACCTGGCACTTGGCTCTTCATGGTTTGGCATCAGGGGAACTTTGTCTGCAATGCAGGAAAGTTAATCTCACCCTGAGCCTGGTTTATCATACTGTTTGTTGTTGACTTATTCCTACCCAGAAAGAGTCATTACTGATGACTCTATTTGCAAGTCATTGATTATTACACCAAAGTTAAAATGCATGTGAAGTAACAGTTGGCATCTGGGCCACACTTCATCAAGTCTAAAGGACTCAAGAAGTTCTGCTCTGTCTTCCTCAAATGTGTTCATGGCAACAACCTCAAAACCAAATAGGCTTCCTGTGCTATGGGCCAGCAGTCCCAAATATTTAGGTCCACATTTTCTCTCTATAGTTACTTTCTTTGTGCTAATATAACCCCAAAGTTAAGTGTTTTGCTTGTAGAAACAATTGTATGTCAAACATGTAGTCTGAGGTTAAAAAAGGGTATTTCTGATTTTAAAAGTTTATTGTACCTTGTTTTTTATCTTTTTTTCTATCCAGAAAAAAATATGTTTAAAGGAGATGGATGAGGAATGTGCTAACACTTTCACCTGAACTGTATATTTAGTCTGGAAGCTCTAGCTTTTCATCAAAGCCAAGATGGTCCATTCTGCAGTAGCCATGCTCAGGACTCCGAAATCCATTCATAAACACAGTGAGAAAGATCTTTAAAAATAATGATGGTCTAAAACTCACATAGAGTTCAAACTGAAACAACTAACTAGTACTAACCAGTGTGAATAACATAGCAGCAATGGGTACATACTGTATGTATCATGGTCTCAGGATAAAGTCTTTCAATTCACATGTTCTAAAACTTCACACAACTGCTAAATATTATTCAAATAAATAAATAAATAAATAAATTCATGCTCCTTTCTGAGAATTTAAAAATACTGGAAATACTTGATAAATTAAATAAATAATCACTGGCAACTTTTACATATGGTGGTAAATGTGTTCCTAATAATTTAGTTGGTCAATAAATGGCCTTTATGTGTGTGTGTGTAGATCCCTACATACACACATACATATACCTATACATACCTAAATATACATGAGGTATATAAAGGTACTTGTGCACAAATGTTAAGTATGTATATAATCTGTTTTAATTTTATAAATTGAATGCCATTACTATGATGAACTGCAAATTTTATGGCTCATATATACATGTTTTATGCTTAAAATTAATTTCAATATTCTATAATTATTATATATACTATGTATTTTATAAAACTCTAAATAACTTTAGAGTCATGTGCTCTTTAGAAATGAAAATATGATTTTATTACAGTGATAAGTTATTTTAAAATACACTGTTTTTCTAAGATGTTTTAAATTAAATAAAGTAATTATCATCTTCCCTCACCTATCTATCATTTTAGACAGCATTATAAACTTATTTAAAACAAAAAGCATAATTTAGGACCAATCTAAATCTTTCTGGAAAGGATTATGCTTAGTTTAAAAAGAATTTTATGGCATGGCATGGTGGTGCACACCCGTAATCCCAGTAGCTCAGGGGGCTGATGCAGGAGGATCCCAACTTCAAAGCCAGCCTCAGCAATTTTGCAAGCCCCTAAGCAACTTAGTAAGACCCTGTCTCAAAATCACAAACTTAAAAAGGCTGGCAATGAGGCTCCATGGTTAAGCACTCCTGGGTTCAATCCATACTTCCAAACCAAAAAAAAAAAAAGAAGAAGAAGAAGAAATTTTGATTATATTATATTAAAGTTTTTGCTACAGTGAGTCAAAAATATAAACTCAGATTTCTAAAACTTAAGGAAAATTATGAACTACGTAATGCTTTTGGAGTATGAGAATTTTTAATTATTTTATTTTATAACATTCCAGAATAGCCAAAATATTTGTACTTAATTAATTAATTATTATTATTATTATTATTATTTTTTAGATAGGGGTCTTGTTATGTTGCCTAGGCTATTCTTGAACTCCGGAGCTCAGCGATCCTCATGCCTCATCCTCCCCAGCAACTGGGACCACAGCCATGTCGCACCCTGCTGGTCTCTGCATGGCAACTGGGCAAGCCAGTCTCTGTAAAGGAAGAGGAGAAACATGCCACCATCTGAGAAGAAGTCCTTCTAAATTCAGGTTACTGGATTCACATTCCTGAGACTTTGCCTCAGATTATTTGGGTGGTGCCTAGGAAATGTAAAGAGATTAGCTTTTCCAGGTGTAGATGGTTCTTCTGTAAAGATATTTCCTCTAAGAGATACCTTCATCAAGAATCAAGGCTGATTCATAGTGGGGTAGGGAGGGGGAGCATGGGAGGAATAGATAAACTCTAGATAGGGCAGAGGGGTGGGAAGGGAAGGGAGGGGGCATGGGGCTAGAAATGATGGTGGAATGTGGTGGTCATTATTATTCAAAGTACATGTATGAAGACATGAATTGGTGTGAACATACTTTATATACAAATAGAGATATGAAAAATTGTGGTCCACATGTCTTATAAGAATTGTAATGCATTCCACTGTCATATATAAATAAAAAATTAATAGAACAAAGATAAGAAAAAATTTTTTTAAAAAAAGAATCAAATCTGATGGGAAAAGATATCTAACTCAGGAAGTTTGGGTTTGGTTCTTTTGCTGCTTTGCTCACAGGGCCATAAGATGAATGTGGATCTACATATTCCAGCAATTGAAATAAACACTAGCGAGAAAAGGCTCATCCCTCATGCCCCAAGTCATTACAGGGGATAATGAGGTTTGCGGACAAAGTTTACTGTCTTCTATGGGTCCAGTGCATTGTGCCCCATTACCATTACCATGGTAACATCAAAGATCACCCATCACAGGTCTCCACAACAGCTATTGTAATTATGAAACAGGCTGAAATTGAGAATATTGTGAAAATTGCCACACGTGACACAGAAACATAAAGTGACCACACAGTGTTGGGACAGTGGCACCAATGTCTTGCTAGGTGTGGGTGCTGTCAACCTCTAATCTGTAAAAGACACAATATCTCAGAAGGGCAGTAAATGAGGCCTGCCTGTAATCACTGATTTCCTGCCCTGCCCCCTTCCTTTATCTAATGTTTCTGGGTCGATCTGAGTTTTCTCTTGTTCCTGTGTGATGGGGTTCTGGTACCTGTGTCCTTCTCTGTACTCTGCAATTCCTAACCTGGCACTTCTCACATAGTTTTATTTTCTTCCTATAAGTGAATTGACTTGAATGGAGGCTACATAGTGTTTCCAGTTGTTTACACAGAGGAAAGTAAAACAGGCTTGATTATCTGGAACAAGCAAGATTTGTGAGAATGATCTTTTCAAATATATCACAAGCTTTTTATTTCAATAATATAAACACAGTATTTCACAGGGCTTCATATAATGAACTTTTAATTGACTTAAAGGGGGTTCTTCAGCATTAGAATGTGGAATCAGTGAAAACAACGACTTAAAAGATCAGGGTAAGCATTAGGAAACCCGGAAATATAGAGCTGCACATATTGATCAGGCTTAATGGCAAAAAACAAGGGCTGCGGAGTTGATGGTACAGAACATTAAAGTTAAGTCTGTGAATAAACTTTAGGACAATTCGAGCATATGTAATTATATGTCAGGGGAAATTCATTTCAGATTTGCATAGAGTGCATTAGTGAATTATTTATTCAGAGTTTATGTCTCCCACCTCTGTATTTGGGAATATCGCCTCTTTTTACTAATTCTTGCTGAAGATTTCCTTGGATAAAATGCAGAATGCATATACTATTTCAAATGAAAGTATATCTATGGTTAAATTAGAAGCATTGTGTGAGTATAAAATTCAATATGATGAAGTATAAAAGAAGTTTTTATAATATTAAAAATCCATAGAACTTGATTCTGCTTCTTTTTAAATAACCATAAAATAATTTCTATTTTATACTTGACTTTCACATGGTAGATGCTAGACTTGCATTATTTTAGATAACTTTCTGGTCATTTTCTAGATAATAAGCAATTCCATTAAGTAACCAAAGAAATGTAATCATTATCTAGTGCACAAAATACAATAAATTAAGATACCTACAAAAAGAAATACTTTTCACTACTACAAATGAAATAAGAATTCAGCAATACAAGGTCTCCATAGTTGAAATTTGGGGCTGTAGATGGTATCCTGATTCAGTGGAGTCATTAAACATAGCCAGCTTAACATAAGCCTATTTTATGCAAAAATTGCACTTGTGGTTGTCCTTATGAGGAATGAGCAGGTAATAAAACCAACTGAGCAAGTGAAAAGCCACATGTTTAAACTAGAAATGCAAAAATCACAGATGTGCCTTCAGAAAAAGGGAAGAAAATGATCATTTAGGACAAAACATTGCCTAGAGAACAACAGATAGATACTTCCCTTTGGATAATGCTAGATTTGTTTGCCTTTTGAAACTGAAAGTATTATAGTGAAGGAATACTCGAACAATGCTTCATTCTTTTTTAAAGTTGTCTTAGAAGGCATTTGGAAAGATAAAATTAGATGCAATTAGAACTTTTAAATTAACTTTAAATTGGTGGGTATTTTCATTTGTTATTTCTATGGTTTGGATATAAGGTGTCCCCACAAAAATCAAAATATTTGTTAATGCAGGAATGTTCAGAGGAAAAGAGATTGGATTATCAGAGCTGCAACTTAATTGGTCCATCCTACTTTGTGTGTTAACTGTAGATAGATGGGGCATGGCTGGAGGAGGTTTGTTGGGGGGGTAAAGGCAGGTGACGGGGGGGGGGGGTGCCCTGTAAGGGTGTATCTTCCCTGTGGCCCCTTACCCCTGTTAGCCCTGCACCTCTGCTTCCTGGCTGCCATGAGGGAGCAGCTTCCCTTCACCATGCCCTTCCACCATGATGTTCTGCCTCACCTCAAGGGGCTCAGAGTTATGGAGTTGGCTTACAATAAACTGAACCTCGGAAAACATGGGTCCAAATAAACTTCTCCTTTAAGTTGTTCTCAGGTATTTGTGATCATAGCATTGAAAAGCTAACATGACATTGGTTTTAGTCAATGGTGCATTTCATTTCATCCAGAACATTCCATGGTAGATGTCTGCCATTCTTTTGACTACCGAACATATGAATTCACAGGTTTTTAATTTCCTACTTTGTGATATGATCTTGTCTTTTATGGTAAATCCTGAAGAAGTGAAACACCCACTTTCCAAGCGTTCCTTGAATCTATAACTTGTACCCATGTCTCATGAGACTGACACGGGTCTATCATGTATATGCCCTCCAGAACTTGAGGTGAGGTAGCTTCTTCTTGATGTCCTGCATGGCACCTGCAGCTGTTTCCCGTTCCTGTGGAATTCTAGCTGCAGTTTGTGTCATGTATAGGAGCATCATCCACTGTGTCTTGCCTGCCCCAAAGTGACAGGAATGGTATTTTCAAAGGACAAGCTGTAGAGAAAATAGGAGTTTGCTTATTTATTTTTTGTGGCTACATGTCTTATGAATGTGATTCTCCAATTTTCTAGATACTATGAAGAAATAAATTCAGAATTACAAATCCTTACTGATACTAAAGTCATCAAGCACCTTGTCTCTAATGAGCATGGCTTTGTGGGGAGGTTTCTGCCTAAAAATGAGCAGGAGGGAGGTCACACTAAGATGAAATCCTGTCATTCTTCTCCATCATTATGAAAGCAGAAGCCCCTTTTCCCATAATCCACATTCTAAACAATTATTTGGCATGATCTTTTCACACCACCACAATTTAGTCATATTATTTTTGCCTTATTTCTGAACAAAACGTTTTTAAAAGATTTAGCTTGGGAATAACACATTCCTAAATTTAAAGGGTGATTAATATATATATGTATATATATATATTTAACATTATAAAGTGTTTTATGTTACCAAATGCGTTATCTTCTGCATTTTACATTGTATACATAGGAGGGCTGATTAGAATATATATGTTACAGATAAATAATATGTATTTATACAGTTAAAGAGAGTATTGCTGCAAATTTCACTTACTCTATATTAAAATTGTAAAATAAAATAAAGAGGTGAAAGTGGTAGATGATTACCTAAATTGAAACAAAAATGTTAAGATATTCAAGAACACACACTATATATTACATATTATTGTGAAGTATCACTTAGGCATCAGTAGAATGATAGAAAAATCATGTCGTCTATAAAAGTAGAAGAGGAAAGTAAATCTTTTTTTAAAAATTTTTGTTTTATTTTTATCACTAGGCAGCAAGATTCAGATGATTTTCAATGACAAGAGAAATAACATGTTCCGCTTCCCTGGTCAGATTGTCCACACCATCTTCTGGAAGTTGCCATTTATAAAGATCATAAATTGTTCTTTTGCTTCACAAATCACCAATTCTTCAGTAACACTCATTTGAATAAGAAGGAATATTATTTCTCAATATAGAATATTCAAAAGTTTGATGCTTTAAGTAAATTAGATTCTTACATTGTGTATATATTTATGTTCTCCAGGTCTAGGATCATCTATCTGCTCACTGTTTTCCTATGTAGCTGGTAGTAATTTAAAATTAGCATGTAGCATTGATATTAAATATTTAACTGAAATTAAATTGCACTTAAAAAGAAAGTAATTCATATATTTACATTATTCTTCAGAGGATGTTATATTTTTATAAAAGAGGGAGACAGAAGGTACTACTTTCCAGAATGGCAAAGGGCCTCATTCAGAAACAATTACAAATTTGGGGGAGAAATGGGAAGAAAAGCTTTTGCAGAAAATTGAGAGTGATTTCTTGACATGCTTGTAGAAGTGCAGGAACGCACCTCAGAAAGAAACAGGACAGCAAGACCTGTTTGAATTGGTGGCTTCCTCCAGACACACCTGGACTTGCATCCATGCAGAGAAGCAATCCCAGGAAACAGCTGTGGGTACGTGGAGATTGGTCACTCAGAGGGAAAACCCTGGAAAGGAGAACCTCATGCATGAAGCATTTCTTTACAATGAGACCATCCAAAATGCTCTCTCTTTAGTTATTTTGCAACAAGAGCAAATAATCTTTGCCAACCGCAGTCAGGCCACTGTGCTGTAGAGCCTCAGAAGGTGTTACCCCCACTAGCTGCACCCTGTACCTGTAATTGTCCTTTCTCCCTCCCTTCTTCCTCTACCCTCCCTAACCTCTGGCAACCAGTCTTCTCTCCATTTCTGAGATCATCTGCTTTAGCTTCAAAAGGGAGATATTCAAAGAGGTACAGAGGAACATTAGGGACTATTATGGATAGTGATACATCAGTAAATTGGAAAACCTAGAAGAAATGGGTAAATTGCTGGACATGTAACTTACTATGATTGAACCATGAATAAAGAGAAAACCTAAAAATCTAATAATGCGCAGTGAGATTGAATTGGTAATAAAAGCCCCCCACTCCAAAGAAAACAAACCAAACAAAGTAAAGGACATGTTTTTACTGCTGTTCTACCAGACTTTTCAAAAAATTAACCGTGATTCTACTCAAAGTACACCAAAACATTGAAAGGGAGAACATGCTTCCCCGTGCTTCCTACAAGCTCAGCTGTCATATAGGACTCTTGGGTCCCAGCTCCCAGCTCCTCAGACACCACACTTTGCCTTCTGTGACTACATCAAGTGAGGGTTCCAGGCCAGCCAGGCTCCAGCAGGTGAGACTGGGGTGTTCTTGGGCTCCCCCCTCATTTACCTTGGTTGAATTCATGCTTCCTCCCACCTCCTACCCTTCCTCCTGCCATAGTTGGGATCTCCAGCATCTCTCAAAGGTCCATGTGCTAAGGCTAAGTGCTCAGTCTATGGTGCTACTGGGAACTGGTGGAGATTTTAGCAAGTAGGGTCTAATAGAAGGTTTAAGGTCACTAGGGGGTGCTCTCTAAGGGGACTGCAGATGTCTATGTCTTCCCCTCTCTTGCTCTTGGCTTCCAGGCAGTAATGAGATAAAGGGGCTCCCTGTGGTCTCATGAGGTACTATGCCACCACAGACTCGAAGCAACAGGGAC
The DNA here is from genome assembly GCF_047511675.1 of Marmota flaviventris. Lineage (NCBI taxonomy): Eukaryota > Metazoa > Chordata > Mammalia > Rodentia > Sciuridae > Marmota > Marmota flaviventris. The sequence continues at coordinate 15,525,889 of NC_092509.1, read as the reverse complement.
AGTCAGTCAAGGACTAAACCTCAGGGTTGAGGGTGTAACTCAGTGATATAACACAGTTTTATGGTTCAATACCATAAACTCCCCAAAACTTTTCCTCTTTTAAAATTCTTACCTCAGGCATTTTGTTACATTAATGGAAAACTAGCATGCATTCTTCCTTCTCTCATTCCTTCATTTCTTTGCTCTGTCTTTTCTTCTTTCATTTCTTTTTCTATCTGATGAGAATTGCTCCTTTTTTTCTCCTAGTAAAAACTATTCATTTAAAAGTTCAGAATATTCTTATCTAGAATTTTGGTGATGAATACTAAAAACTCTTGACTAAGAAACTGACCTGCCATAGTTTTTGAAAGAAATGCTCACTGCGCAGATTGAACACAGTATTGAGAGACACATCCTCCTCACTAGATCTCTAATTGTTTCTGCCACATGACTGAGTCAAAGGTTTCATGATTCAATCATTAAATTTTTTTAAAAAAAATAGTTAAATATTCATTAAAGGAATATCACTATAAAGGAAGTTGACTAATGATGTTTCTTATTTTACAACTAAAATTTTAAATTTTTATGGCATATAAAGGAGCCTTGAGTAACCAAGCCACTTCATCTACTGTTCAAACTTAATTTTCATTACTGTGATGCTGTCGGGTGCAATTTAATGGTGAATTTGTGAAACCAGAATAAAGACTATGCTCACTTTTATGTTACAGTGAGGCATCTAAGTTTCCCATTGTGTCACCACAAGCTCCACAAAGATTGATAAATTAATCACCGAATTTAACAAACCTCAACATGCTCATATTGACATTGATATTTTACTTAGGATGGCAAACCTAAAGTAAAGGCCTGCAGGTACCTGATAACGTTACTCATCCAGAGGTGACTGGCAATTTTCCTCTGTGGATGTTGTTAAAAGGTGCTTCCTCTGACAGCATAAGGCCAGTCCGCAGACATAGCCCCATGTTGTTTTTAAATTGATATAAAATTGAAATCCCTTGAAAGTGTATTCATTATTGATTTTACAATCAAGCACTCTCTACAAAATATATCTTTATTAAAGATCTACAAAATGGTCTGATCACTAACATAAAATTTGATGTGAAGGAAATTTATCCTTTATTTAATAACCAGTTGCTTGAATATGTCTTTGGAATTTTAAAAAATCATTTTGATAGCAGCATTGGAAAAGATAATATGGTTAGTCAGCTTTCATTATAAAAAAAGAACACTTGAGATAATCAACTTATAAATATAAGAGTATTTTGACTCACAGTTTTAGAGGTTCCAGTCCATAATCAGTTCCATTACTAAGCATCAAGCCATGGTGGTACCATGAGGCAGAGTAAAATTCCTCAAGTCTGGACCCAGGGAGCAAAATAGACTGTGTCAAGGACACGCCTCCAATGACCTTAAGCCCTCCCACTAGGCTCCACCTCTTAAAGTTCACACCATCCCCACTAGTGTCACCCTGGAGACCATGCCATAACTCTCCTAGGCCTTTGAGGGTCAGTCAAGATCCAAATTGTAGCAAATATATAGAACTTTTATTTTGGCAATCTCTTTCCATTCTTATATTCTATTTAACCAGATCTGTAGCCCAAGGACTCACCAGCTTGTCTTTAATTATGGCAACATAATATACTCAGATGTTTTGATAACTCAAAAATAATTCTCTTTTTTAGCCAGGAAAAAAAGTTGATGCAAAGCCAGATTGTCCCACTTCACAAAACACATACAGATTTGATATTGAGTAATATATATTCAAAATGTTTTTTTTTAAGTTTAAACAGCACTAAGAACATAAAATGAAAAATAAAAATGAAATCCCTATTCTCAATTATGAATCCCCCAAAGTAACAATTTTTAAGAGTTTTTTTAATCCTCTGCATGAAATGTACATAACATGAATATATACCTGTCATAGTTTGGACATGAGATGTCCTCCAAAAGTCTTGTGTGAAAAAATGCAAGTTTGTTCAGAGGTGAAAGGATTCAATTATGAGAGCCTTAACTTAATCATGAATTAAGCCACTGAGAGAGGTTAAGAGGGTGGTAACTGTAGGCAGATTGGGTTGGTTGGAGGACATGAGCCACTGGGAGTGTGCCTTTGGGGTTTATATTTTGTCCTTGGTGAACAGAGCCCTCTCTGCTTATAGACTGCCATGTCCTGAGCTGCTTTCTTCCTCCTCGCACTCCTGCCATGATGTTCTGCCTCATCTTGGGCCAAGAGCAATGGAGTTGAGTGACTAAGGATTGAATCTCCGAATCCATGAGCTTCAAATAAACTTTTCCTCCTCTAAGTTGTTCTTGTCAGCTATTTTGGTCACAGACATGAAAAGCTGACCAAAAAATATCCATTTCTTAATTTTGGATATTATTTATGAATATCCAGGAATTTAATTCATGGAAACTATTCCTATTTCTTCACTTACTGTCCCAAATTTTATGTGTTCTAATATGGTTTTTATTTATGTGAAATGTTTCACAATTATGTCTCCATCTGTCAATGTTAGAAATTATATCTTAATGGTTCTATTAAGCAGGCCAATTAAATGCATATGTCTACAATCTTCTCTTACTCTTTATTTCCCAGCTATTATTTGTAGTATTATTTTAACATTTATACTTTAAATATTTTAAATTAAAAAACATCATATAACATAACATCTATATAAAAAACAGTAAAAACAGTTCCCTTTTTCCTATAGGTCCATTCTACAGGGAAAAGTAAGGAACAAGATTTATACTACTATGATTATCTAAATATTAATTTATGCACAAAATATGAAATTGAAACAGGAGAAAAAGGGATGAAGCTAAAATCTACTAAATCTGTTGCTCTAGGTGAATGGTGAATGGTCCAGAGAAAATGTGGTATGTAGTATTGTTCAGCAAGCTGTTCATAATTACAAAAGTTTGTTTTGACGTGTGAGACAATATTTAAAGTGAATTTGCACTTTTATGGATTTTCCAGCACCTGTCTGTTTCTTTTTTACTTAAGCTATGCTATCAGATGATAGCAATTACTAATGGTATCCAGTGCCTTCAGAGTAATTTTATTACAGTAATATATTTTTCCCTAAAGGTCCCATGACCTTCTTTCCTAATTTCAATTGCTTGCTTTCATGCTAATCATGGTACTCAACGATAAACCAGAGGTATTTTTCTACAATAAAATATATGGGCTAAATATAATATCACTGTTACTTTAGATGCCTTTACTGTTTTGACGAAATGTATCTATGACTATAGTTTAAGGGAAATTAACCTCCAGATACGCAAATATAGTAGCTTATATTTTTTTCTATTTTGTTTTGGCTTGGCGTTGTATGCTCATAATCATGTGCCATTAGAAATCAAGAGGTATGGAACATTTTGCATTCGATATCGTTATGTGATGTTTGGTTCCAATATGATTCCAAATTCTTATAAGTATTCTGTTCTTCACCTTTTGAAACTTAGTATCCTCTGATATTCATAATATCTCACATTCAAGTTTCAATTCAGTAAGCTTCAAGTGCATCCCAAATATTCATCATTAGTAAGTAAATACAATTTCAGCCTTGAAATAGTAGGCAGGAAAAATGACAGTTTTGCAATCTGCCTTTCATACCACGTTTCCTTAATCTTCTTAGCATAAGAAACCAAAAAGTGTGAAATAATTATGCTTGCAGAATTACATGAAGGTGACGTATTCAGGTAGCTATTCTTTGCTTTTATATCACAAGGAGAAAATGAGTTTATCTATTTCAATACATATTTTGTGTAAATACTTGAATGTTTTCTACCAAATTTCTTGGTATAGTTGATAAATGCTTTTATGTCCCTTGTTGCCAAAGTATTTGAGACTTACACATGAAACAGTTCAATTCTGTCATAATCTTATTTCTTCTTTCTCTATTTTTAATTATCTCATGCATGCTTACTGACTTCAAACTTGTGCTTTGATGTTATGCTTTTGAGATTTTTACCAAACAAACAAAAAAGCTAAAAACCAAAAAAATGTTGATTAGCCAAATGGAAAATTTAGGTTTTAATTGGTCTATGCACTTGTGTAACAGGGTTTTGAGGGTACATCACAAAAATTCAAAACATTTCTTTAAATATTCGAGAAAAAATGACTTTCCAGTGAAACATCTCTACATTGTGTACTCCTTCTCTATTTTCTAGTGCATGCATATAGTTCGAAGTACTCTTCTTTTGAGAAGCAGGGAGGCATGCAAATGATGGAGTCCAAGAAACAAAAGCAACTCAAAAACCATGCTCAGTTTTTTTCTGATATTCAGATTGGAGAGGCATTTTCCTGGGAATCTGTCACAGGTAAAAGCTTTGTAGCATAAAAGCAACAAATGTCTCAGAGCTGCCCCTTGTTTTACACTACGGCATCTTGCCATAAAGCACTTCTGGGATTGCTATTGAACTGGGTGGTGGTAAATGCACATGGTGGAGGTTGAGGGTACACTTCCACTGTGGATTAATTTATGGCTGGCTTTTGGACATTTAGAGACATGAGAGCAAGGTTTAATGTTCAGAGACTTTTCCATGTATTCTGTTTCTCAACTCAGCTTTTTATATATATTAAGCAGCAGAGGTGGGGGTGGTACTCTGCCAGGTGATTGTATTGTAACCATTCCACACTGATGATTCCTGCAGAGTGACACTTATGACACCCAGCTGAGCTGAGGTGCCAGAGGGGAAAATGTGCCACAAAAGGCAAACAACTCTGCCACAGCACTGAGTTTGCTTTACCAAACAGCACAGGGAGGTCTACATGTGTCTCCCAAAACATTACAGAAGAAATCTGTCATTGATATTGTAATAATTATATCAGGATCACAAGGAATTAAAAAAAAATCCCCTAAATGTACCAAATGTATTTTGCATCTTTCATGCTGATGCACTGTATGGGGGGATGAAATAGACATTTTTAAAATAAGAAAACCCCACAAAAAAATCTAAAATTTCCACTTTACGGCAGCAATGGATTTTCCCCTCTTGTGTGAGAGCATTTGGTGGGCTGGAGATAAGGGGCTTCCTTCTCATTTGGATGGTGCCTGGTGACATTACGCGCCCTTCTGGCACTTGCTCTCATTGCTCCTACTCAAAACACACCTTGATACATGCAAGATGGGAAGATGTTGTCAAGGTGTTAAATGATGTGTGACAGTACAACATGCTACAGACAGTTACACATATCATGAATCCACAGCCTGGTGACCATGGAGAACACTGTCTGTTGCCCAGTGACTGCTCTCTTGCCCAAGTGGACATGGACATGAGAGTCCACAACATCTTGACCACAGCCTAGTTTCATATCCTGGTTCTAGTTTCAGATCCTTCAGGTCACAGGGCACATACGCCAGATCCTGACGAGTCCTCTGGTCATTGATATTTGGCATTCCATCTCATGAATATTTTAAAATGCATTCATCCACTTTACTATTGATCCATGTAGTCAATTCCAGGTCTTTGCTCCTAATAATGAGGCCACTGGAGTCATTTGCAGATGTGTGTCTGATGATGAATGTCCTCATGTCTGCTGGTGGATTCCAGCAAGCAAACCTGACGGGCTGTGGAGCGTTCTTAGCCAGGAGACACTGTCACTCCCCACCAGTGGCTTGCCTTCATGTGCACATCTTCCAGAAGTATTGAGAATTTTGTTTGATTACTAATGCCAATTTGTTTACATACTTTTATTCTATTCTGTTAGATACATAAGGGCATTTTATTTGGTTTTTCTCAGAAAATTACTTGATAATAACTGATATAAAGTATTTCCTTATAGGAACTGGGGGTATATGGTGACCATTTTTAGCAAGTTGCCTGTCTGCAACTATTTGCCATTTCCTTGAGAGACTTGTTGTATTTTTCAAGTGGATCTGAAGTTATTTTTTTGATATTTTGAATGGAGTCTATTGTTTAATGGATGAACATTATTTGAGAAGAAAGTCCCTAATTTCACTGAACTGCATGCAAAACCTTGAGTGTGGTTGGTCTATTTTCACCTCCCTCAGTGTCTGCTAGACATAAGGGATGGAGGACCACTCTGTCATCACCAGGAAGTTTGAACTTTCCCATCTACACAGTCTGGAATTACAGTTTGTCTCTATGAGGTAGGACAGATGTATCAGATAAAGCATTTATTGCAAGACTATTCTTCCCACTGGGTTTCAGAGCCCTCTTTAGTAAATCCAATAACCACACATGTGTCTACATGTTTCAGCAATCTGTCTTCTTCCACCTCATGGTTTGCTAAATACTTTATTTTTTTCTGAAAAAATGTATTCTCACATTATAGTAAACCTCAATATTTGATATTGATATTGATATTGAATTGGACTTGCCAAATTTGACCTTTTCAAAAACTCTAAAATCAGCTTTAAATTTGAACAAAACAGCTTACTGGAATATTTATTGGAATTACATTGAATCTACAGATACATTTGTCAAGATACGAATTGTCCATTCATTCTTGGAAAACAGTTTATCCTTTAATTTATTAAGGTTACCTTTAATTAGTGACAGAAACATGAGAGAGTTCTTCAATTGACTTAGATGATTTCAGTAGCTGCTTTCCTGGGTGCATTTCTAAATTAGTAGATATATTTGATGCCTTCTTGTGTTACTATAAGTAACATCTTTAAAATTATGATATCTAATTATTTGTGACTACAGTGTCCTTATTTAATCCAATTGTTTTTCCAGCAAACCAAGAGGATTCTAGACTAGAATAAACTGGTTGCCATTTGTGACCTAACCTCTAAAACCAACCACATCCTTCCCTTGGGATTCCATTGGTCAAAGCATTACATGGGTTCATCAAGTTCATGGGGCGGGGGCAGATCTCACCTCTCCACAGAGAAGTGGGGTTGGGATACAGAGTGGTGCAGCCATCTCTGAAAATTATATCTGAACTGTTATAGACTATTCTTAAAGCTAAAGTTGGGAAAAGAGACTCAAGATGGCAGAATAGAGGTGCCCAGCAATTACCTCCTCTGTAAAGAAGAACCCAAACAACAAACAAAAAACTGCATTTCCAGATGGGTGGCCGAGGAGAGCACTATAATTCAGCAAGGGGAAGAGGGGAGCCCTGTGACTTGGAGGCCTAGGGTAGCAGAGTAGAGAGACAAATGTGTGACAATTGATCCCCAGCTCCCTGACTGGGAGGATTCCAGGCTGTGGAGGTAAAGGTCTAAAGGCCATGGCCTCACAAACACACTAAGACTGAGATGTGCACTGTGACCCAAACAGCCAAGCCCACGCAGTGCTATATAATGAGGACTTGCCTCCCAGAGTAGAGGCTCTAGCACAGACTGCCACTGCAGTTTCTAGAGGCCCCACCCCACCTGATTTTTTTTTAAAGTGGGGCCACTGGGAATTGAACACAGAAGCACTTAACCATAAGCCACATCCCCAGCTCTTTTTATGTTTTATTTTCATATAGGGTCTCACTGAGTTGCTTAGAACCTGCTGAATCTTGCTAAGTTCCTGAGGGCTGCTTTTGAACTTGAGATTCTCCTGCCTCAGCCTCCTGAGCTGCTGGGATCACAGGTGTAAGCCACCAAACCTGGCCTTTTCTGATATTAAACCATTCTACTAAGCTGTTGCAATCAAAATAGGATAATTATTGGCATAAAATAGAAACATGGATCAAAGGAAAAAAAAAAGGTAGAAAATCCAGAAATTAGGGCTAGGGTTGTAGCTCAGTGACAGATTCCTTGCCTGACATGTGAAAAAAATCCAGAAGTGAATCCATGTGATCCATATATTCACTTTTTTTACAAATTCACCAAGAAAATAGATTGGAAAATGACAATCTCTTGAATGCAACCTCTTGGGTGCTGGGAAATTGTCCACACATATGTAGAAGAATGAAAGTGGACTCCTATGCCTCACCTACAAAATCCTACCTATAAAAATCAACAAAAAAAAAATGAATCAAAGACCTAATTGTGAAACCAGAAACATGAGCAAAAATAGGACAAGCACTTTAAGACACTGGTATAGGCAAAGACTTTTTGGATCCATTCCAAAAGTACAGGCAACAAAAGCTGGCTCTCTTATATGGGATTGCACCAAGCAAAGAAACTTCTGCACAGTAGAGGGAACAAGCAACAGAGGGAAAAAGACATCAGGCAGTGGAAAGGGACAGATATTTGCAAACTGTCCATCTGACAAGGATTGAAATCCAGAATATATAGGGAACTCAAACAGATCTATAGCCATAAGTGAATAGTCCAATTAACAATGGGAAAAAGAACCAAGTAGACATGTCTCCAAAGACGACAGATACATGACATCAATTATATAGAACACTGCTCAACTTTGCTAGCCATAGGAGAAATGCAAAGCGAAAATCACAATCTCATCTTGCCTTAGACAGAGTGGTCATTATAAAAGAGACCAAAAAGACAAATGCTGGAGAGGAGCAGAGAAAGGGGAACGCTTAGGGAATGGTGAAGGCAACAGAAATACAGCCATTAGGGAAAATAGGATACAGTGCCTTAACATAAAAACAAAATTGAACTACTACACCACTCCGCAATCCCACCACTGGGTATACGTCCAGAGGAAATGAAGTTATTCTATCAAAGGGAAAACTGCATGCCTGTGAGTTGCAGCAATATTTACAATAGCCAAGATATAGAATCAACACAGTTGTCTATCAATGGCCATAAAAATGTGGAAGGTATTTATATCCAATATTATTCAACCATGAAAATAATGAAAATCTGTCATTGGCAGCAACATGGTGGGAAGTGGGACAAAATTATGTTAAGTGAAATGAACCAAGAACATAAAAGCTACCACAGGTTCTCATTCAGTTGTGGAAGGTATAAAAATTCAGAAAATACAAGTGGAGCAATGAATAGCAGTCACTAGAAAGGTAGGAAGGGGTAGGGATAGAGAGTGGGGATAATGGAAGAAAATACCATTGGCGAGAGGAAGTTCTAATGCTGCATTGGACAGTAATTATAGTCCATCCAGAGCAATTAGCTATACATTTCAAAATAACTAGAAGGGGAGGGTTTAAGGCTTCCAACAAATATAAATAAAAATATTTGATGAAATGCTATGTGCCCTGATGTGATCATTACTCATGCATGCATATATGGAGTTAAATATGGTACTCCATAAATAAATGCTATTTATTTATGTCAGTTATAATATGTCAAATATAATATATCTAGAATTTTTGAAAATTTTCTGTTACTGATGTAGCACATGGTTCCCTACAAGTCAAATAAAATTTGACTTAACAATTCAGGATATATCATTTTGAAACAGAAATAAAAACGGAAGTTACTGATCTTAAATTCTAGGGCTGTGTCATGGTGTAGCAACAGCAAGAGATATGTGGCCCCAGGATTCCCTTTGGCTTCAGGGAGACTGTAATTTATCAAAATACATATTCCCTAAGACGATTTATTTACACAGAGTCTCAGAATATTACCTACCATCTGAAAAAAAAATATTCCTCTGTTGACAAGCTGAAGGAATGCTAGCCAGAGCTAATAAACTTTAAGTGAATGTCTCTGAGTAGTTTCTAGCTGAGGATTTACACCCTGTCGCATGGCCATTAGCACAGATATATGTTTTTATTTATGGAGCGGTTTTCAGTTAGCAAATTCGTATCCTCAGCAAGGAGGGTAATGTGGGTGATGCTAGCCAGCCTGTGTGTTTGTGTGTGCTTTGAGCTTACACCGCAGAAACTCATGAATTATTCTCCTCATTCCAATCAGTATAACGAGAGCAACGGGCATGACTTCAATGAGGATGGAACTTTCAGGAATCAAGATCAATATAACATGTATTCTTCAAATCGTCAAACTCCTTGCCTAGCTATTTCCACTCTCTACCTCGCTGCCCTTTTCTTTTGGGGTTAGACTTTCAATTTACTATTTCTTCTATTTTCAACTTATCTTCGAGTTCTACAAACTTTCTGTGGCATTCTCAGCCCTCATATAAGCCTCCTTATTTTAAAACAGACTTTAAAATATTTTGATTGACACATAATATTCGTACATGTTTATGAAGTATAATGTGATGTTTTAGTTCATGTGGACATTGAGTAGTGATCAACTTGGCTCATTAATATATCCATCACTTAAACTTCTATCATTTCACTATGGCGATGTCATTCAAATTCCTAGCTTCTAATGATTTTGAGATATGTAATTCAATATTTTTCATTACATTCACCCTGCTGGGCCACTGACACCCATTCTGTCCTCAAATAATAAGAGTGTACCCATTGACCAACACTTCTCTCTTCCCCTCTGTTCTCCCAGTCTTGGTAACCACTATTCTGCTCCAAATTTTCTTTTTTTTTTTTTTTTGCAATTTTTTTTTTATTCGTTGTTCAAAACATTACAAAGCTCTTGACGTATCATATTTCATACATTAGATTTAAGTGGGTTATGAACTCCAATTTTTACCCCAAATACAGATTGTAGAATCACATCGGTTACACATCCACATTTTTACATAATGCCATATTAGTAACTGTTGTATTCTGCTACCTTTCCTATCCTCTACTATCCCCCCTCCCCTCCCCTCCCATCTTTTCTCTCTACCCCATCTACTGTAATTCATTTCTCTCCTTGTTTTTTTTCCCATTCCCCTCACAACCTCTTATATGTAATTTTGTATAACAATGAGGGTCTCCTTCCATTTCCATGCAATTTCCCTTTTCTCTCCCTTTCCCTCCCACCTCATGTCTCTGTTTAATGTTAATCTTTTCTTCCTGCTGTTCCTTCCTGTTCTGTTCTTAGTTGCTCTCATTATATCAAAGAAGACATTTGGCATTTGTTTTTTAGGGATTGGCTAGCTTCACTTAGCATGATCTGCTCTAATGCCATCCATTTCCCTGCAAATTCCATGATTTTGTCATTTTTTAGTGCAGAGTAATACTCCACTGTGTATAAATGCCACATTTTTTATCCATTCATCTATTGAAGGGTATCTGGGTTGGTTCCACAGTCTAGCTATTGTGAATTGTGCTGCTATGAACATCGATGTGGCAGTATCCCTGTAGTATGCTCTTTTAAGGTCTTCAGGGAATAGTCTGAGAAGGGCAATAGCTGGGTCAAATGGTGGTTCCATTCCCAGCTTTCCCAGGAATCTCCATACTGCTTTCCAAATTGACTGCACCGATTTGCAGTCCCACCAGCAATGTACAAGAGTACCCTTTTCCCCACATCCTCGCCAGCACTTGTTGTTGTTTGACTTCATAATGGCTGCCAATCTTACTAGAGTGAGATGGTATCTTAGGGTGGTTTTGATTTGCATTTCTCTGACTGCTAGAGATGGTGTCTGCTCCAAATTTTCATGAGATCAATGTTTCAGATTCCATCCTGGAAGGAGATCAGACAGCATTTGCCTTTTTGTGCCTGACTTATTTCACTTAATATAATAACTACCTTTTAGGTCCATTCATTTGTCCATCATGCTTTTTGATGGCTGAAAAAAATTCCATGTCATTCATATATATATATATATATATACACACACACACACACACACACACATATATATATAGGAATATGTTATGTCATGGAATTTTATACATGACATATATTTATATATCATATATATGATGTCTGTGCACACATATTTTGTTTATCCCCAAGAGACAATATTCAGAATATATATTCTATACTATATATCTGATGAGTTCATATCCAGAATATACAAGGAACTCAATTCTGCAGTAAAACAAAATAAAACAATAAATAACTCAAGTAACAAATAGGCTTTTTAAAAAAATCCTGATAGCACTTATTTCTTGCAAAAATAATCTATTTTATTATTTTGGGTTAATATTAGAATAAAAACACATCTTTTTGGTAAAATTCCATCTGTGGAGGGTTCTATATGATTTTCTTATGTATTATTTCATTTTCATTCTAAGGGATAAACGTTATTATGCAAATGGTAAAGATAAAGAATCTATCGTCCAAATCAGTGAATAAAGTTCACTTCCTTAGTAGGACTAGTGGAAGAATTCAGACCTAGGATGTCTGGTTCCAGAGCTGAGGCTCTTCTGCAGAACCGTCGTGGATGGTTCCGAACCACTTGTGCTTCCTATTTAATTTTATTTTCAGGTATCATTCTTTTTAGTTCCAGAATTTCTATTTAGTTCCTTTTTTTAGTTTCCTATAATCTAGTTAAATTTGACATCTTTCTACTCACGTTTTTTCTTTTTTCCTTATTCATAATTAAACGTGTTCTGGCACATAGGTATCTTTGTATTTTCCATCATCTTGCCTCTAGGTATACCTACTGATTTTTTATTGCACTTTGGAGATTGTGTTTTATTTCAGCAGAGTGTTATTACTCTCCTCTGCTATGAAAGTGAATAGTGTATCTCATCACCTTAATTTGGTCTGGGCGAATAGAGTCAAGGCTGAATTCAAGTTTTAAGGAAGCTCGGTCTTTGATTTACTCTATACTAGCACCATGCACATATACTCAGCCCTTGTTTTCTGAACTCAACTCTAGAGATCTCTGGCTGATATATATTTTTTTATCAGTATACAAATTTAGAATTTATAGGCATACAATTTTAGAATTTGGCAAATGTCTCAAAGACAAAATATTCTGTACAACTTAACAGCGTCAAGCCTTCAGTGTGTCTCTCTAGCCACATAAGGTCATTAGATGTCCTGGCAGTAATTGCCCTCTGTGGGCACAGTCCAAATTCTCCAGTGCCTCCTGTTTTAGGCAAAGTCTGCAAGTGTCCAGGAGTGTGTTCTCAGAAGTCAGCTCCCCTCTTTGAGTTACTCTCATTTTGGAACTCTTGAAACAGACTTGCAACAAACCCTGTTCACAGATCATTGGCTTTTATTAGCAATTCTTGGATCAACCTGCATTTCAGACCAAAACTGCTTCAGAATGCTTTGCCTTGCCCCGTGTGCAGCAATATTTAGAACCTGAGAAGAGGAAGTGGCATACAAAGAGCCAAAGTGAGGTGCAGGGAGAGCTTGGTCAGCAAAGCTAGGTGGTTTGCTTTATTTGAATTTGGTTTGAGTACTTGGCTGCCTGTGATTGATGGAAGCTTGGCTGCTGTAATTGGTCAAACTCCAGTTCCCTGATCTGGGAGTAGATCACAGTCTATTTACATGTCTGGTTAAGTTTCAATTTATCAGCTGCAGAGAAAACTGCAGGACAAACTCTACATACTTTTATGTCATACTTAATCTAACAGAATACTAGCTTCATTAGTTCCCCATGGTTTCAGTAATTTGCTAATTCATTAGAAAGACAATTTATATATATAATCCATTTTTTCTAGATATTCTCATCAAAACATTGACATACTCCTGGATATCAAGTATGTTATGCTACTGGATAATTTTATGCTACTGGATCTATTTTTGGTTAATATTTCTTTTAAATTGGGATTCCCTCCATTAAGATGCTGCTGCTACTCACCCTTTACTTGCAATGTTACACTGCTCATGTTCCTGTATGTACTGCCCTGTCTACTACTCAAATAAATATGATATTCTTCCAGGGAAAACAAAGGACAATTTAATGATAATAGGTCTATTCTACATTCTCACAATACTGTGAGATGAACAGAGTTGGTACAGCCTTCACTTCATGGTATTAAACAACATGGATTCCTTACAAACTATTGCATAACATGGGCAAAATTAAATATCTTCCAAGCTTCATTCAAGGAAATAAGAAAGTTAAATAGTTCATTTTTTTCCTATTGAGTCATGCAAAGAATTGGTAACTTGAGTTAAAGATAGTTATTCTCCTGTGCTAAGTTATAATAGGTTTATATTTCCAGCTTGGAGAAGATGTATAGCTTTGAACTTCATAGTCATCTTAGTGTTTCAACCTGTGTTTCCTCTGGTTCCCAGAGAGCTAAAGCTAGAAATATAGAATTAACAATATAGGTGTTTGCCCTTCAGGATTGTGCAAAAAAATTTATTGAAATTTTGCATTAATTGATTTTGAAACAATGCTTCAAGGCATCTTCCTATGAATAGAGGAGTAGTGATCAATCTTTTGTTTTTCTTAGAATTGACTTCTCAGAAGGGGTTTATACCATCCTACATCTTAGCTTTAATTTCTTATTAGTGTGCCATGCACAATTCCTCAAGGTTGCTGCCACTCTTTCACAGAAATGACCACAGTGGTGCTTTTTGCTTTAAAAAAAAAAAAATGTCCTGGGCAGGGCTGATGGTGTGCACTTGTAATCCCAGAGGCTCAGGAAGCTGAGGAAGGAGGATCATTTATTCAAATGCAGCCTCAGCAAAAGTGAGGCCCTAAGCAACTCAAGGGGACCCTGTCGGGGTTTCCATAGCTGAGGTTGTTGCCCAGTGGTTCAACACCCCTGAGTTCAATCCCTGGTACCAAAAAAAAAAAAAAAAGTCCCTGAACCCTAAGAACCACAAATCATTTGTACTTGAAAGACCTGGGTTTTAATGTTGGTATTGGCATTTGGTTTATATTATTTAAATGTATAGAATTAAATAGTTTGAATAAGTTTATATAATTAAATAAGACTTTCAATAAGACTCGGTCTATGCATCAAAATAAGTACATATATATTCACCTCACAAAGGTCAATGACAAAACTTAGCTGTAGAACTGCCTGTGTTTTACAAATGGGACACAAAGAATATGTTGACAAAATGAACACAGAAGAGTGAAAACACTTTTTGACTAAAATCTAAATTAAATCTCAATACTGCTCCATTTACTTGAGTTGGGAGTTGAAGGAAAGAAATTTCCAAATGTTTTTCCATCTTTCCTTTCCACTGGAAGATGAAACCCAGGATTGCTATATTTTTAATGCAGATGTTAAATTATGGTTGGCAATATACAGACCAGACAGAATTACAACCCAATAAAGGAAGAAAATGTTATTCTTCTTTGTTAATACTGCAAGCGGAATCCAGTTCCTAAAAAATTAAACTAGAGAGTCTATAGGTGAAATTTGAAAGCATCCATAAGTAAGGGAGTACATATCTTTGTGTATCCTTTCTCCTGTAAGATCCACTTAAATATGAAATGACTTGCAGGAGAGCAGTTGTGCTGAATCCATAGAAAATGGACCGGGATTATGATGTTAAGTGTGCAGGGAAGGGACAAAGGTAGACTTGAAGTATACAAATAAATAAATTAAAAACTAGTTTTACCTTCTACTTCTCCTGAAGATAAACTAAAATGGACAAAATTCACCCTGTCATCTGAAAGACACTTAAAAATAATAGTACAACGTGTATTCAAACTATTTAAAGACTCTGAAAGTCAGACCTGAGAGATATGAAGAATATCCAAGTTTTTGCCTAGAAAGAACCCCCCTCCCCCCACAGGAAGGGGACTGAGGGAGGAGTGGCAGATTCCCAGAGCCAAGAGTCCAGGAAAACCAGTTTTGCTAGAGTTTACAAAAGCAGGCCAAGGGGACAACTGCAAAGCCAGGCAGGTGGAGAGGTCTGAGGAGGATCTTCCTAGGACATTAGACTAGTGTTCATCAGTGTGTGTGACTAAGAGGCTCCTTGAAGCTAAAGAAAAAAATGACCTGGAAGAATGGGAAGAACCAGTCCCTAGAAGTCCTGCTCCCACTAACCAGACTGGACACCCTCGGGATCATGGAGGGATAGGGCTGGTTATGCAGAAAGATCTTACCCTCCTGAGCAGCAGAGAATAATGCATCCTAGACTATGCTTCTTCAGTTTTGCTTAACAAACCATAAAACCAATACCTGAAAACTCAGAACTATTTCAAAATAAGTTAATACATCCCAGAACAAATATTGGGAATATTTTAAGGATATTTCAAAACAAGGTATAATTTACAATGTGTGGCATCTAGCAAAAGATATGGGAAAGAATACAGGAAAGCAGGTAAACACAAAATCAGCAATGAAGAGACAAATGAATCAAATAAGTCAGATATGGAATTGACACAGATATTAGAATTATTGGCAAAATAAAAAAATTAAAAACCAATTATTAAAGATATTTTCCACTTCCAGTTTCAGGTACAATATATAAAGATTTTACAAGTTATCAGTTACAGCTTAAAATAAGAAATAAGAAAGAAAGAAACTGAAAAACATAATAATCCATGATTTTTCTTAAATCGAACAAAATTGGTGTAGCAAAGTAATCTGCCCTTGAAAATGTTGGAGATTCAGGCAAATACAGAGAATCCACCCAGATCATCTTGCCTTCAGAAGAAGCCACTGTGTGGATAAACAGTTAGGAACTGGCAGGATAACTTTGACAAATCCATGTGACTTGACAACAACTCACTAAAGAGTGGAAAGCAATCTTAGGGGAACACCAGCCACCCTGAGCTTTGCCTGCTGGTCACACAGTTCTTCTGTATGAGGAGCCAAAAGAAAGTCCCCTTCCTGGCTCTGGCATGGGGAGAGAAAAGGGGCCATTTTAAAATACATCTGGAGAGTCCTGAACTTAGAGGAAAAGGTTTTTCCCTTCCCCAAGGATCTCAGACTAACTAGATGATAGACTAGAATGCCTCCCCTCCCCACATCTTAAAACCACATCCCCAGAGTTCCAGGATAATTACAGTCGAGACAGACAGAAGGAAGACCAGCCCAGATGCAGATATTCATCTATACAAAAGGAAACTTGAGCAGTAATGTGCTGGTCACATTTTCCTCACTGTGATCAAAATACCTAACAAGAATAACTTAAGAGAAGGAGGGGTTTACTTTGGGCTCATGGTTCAGAGGTTCAGTCCATGGTAGGCTGACTCTGTCGCTTTGGGCCCAAGATAAGGCAGAACACCAAGGAGGAAAGGTGTGACAGAGGAACACTGCTACACTCATGCCAGCCATGAAGTAGAGGGAGGGAGGGAGGAGAAGGGGCTACAGGGCACATACAATGTACAGGGACCCCCACCCCACCCTGTGACCCACATCCTCCAGCCATGCCCCACCTGCCTACATTTAGCACCCAGGCTATTCAATCTAGGATGGACTGATAGGGTTTCAGCTCCCATAATCCAGTCATTTCACCTCTGCATATTCCTGCATTAACAGGAGCTTTGGACCTCAGACCCAAACCATAACAGGTAACTTCAGTAAAGGCTTTTTATCATTTAAGTTGATTCTTTAAACACAAGTAATAGGAAGTATGGAATATTAACATGCAAAAATTAAAATAAGAGAATAGTAATTCAGTGGGAGGAATGCAAATTACTATTTTAATATACCCATAAACTCTACTATCATTGGGCGGGAGGCCAGTAAGTTAAATATGTAAAGGATGATATAAAGCACAGAGTAAGGATTGAAATAATAAAGATTTAAAGCTAATATGATAACATGAGATAAATTGAGAACACTTTAATACAATTAACTCCAAAAAAAGGCATAGAAGAACAAAAGAAGAATATGTAGGAAGAAGATACATTTGAATCTTGCAATATGAACAATCACATCAGATATATATGTTTTGTTGTTTTCTCTTATTTCAGATAGGGCCTTGCTATGTTGTCCAGAATGGCCTCAAACCTCTGGGCTTACTACCACGGACTGAACTTGTGACACCATAAACCCAATCCTTCTGCCTCAGCCACTCAGTTGCTGGGATTACAGGTGAGTGTGCCTTGGTTCCTACTTAATCACATCCAATGTAAAAGGCTAATTAACATATGAGAAAAAAAAACACCTTGGCAAATCTAATCAAGAGGAAGTTTGAGTATCTATATTAAGGTTGGATAAAGTAGAGAAAAAAGCAATGAATATTGGCAAGGTAAAAGAAAGCCACTCTAGAATAAAGAGATCAATTTCTTGAGAGGATTTTAAAAGTATTTAAGTACCCACTAATGAGCTTCAAAATACATGATAGGCAAAAATGATAGGGATGCCAAAGAAATTCATAATCAGTATTTATAGCTGAAGATTACAACTGCCTTCTCTTTGGACAGCTATTTTATTCTATTTTTATAGAATAAAAAGAAATTTAATATGAATATTACTTAAACAACATTGCTAACCAATATGACCTAATTGATGTTTGGGAGGTATTGCAGGAAACATCAAAAAACTCATGTTTTTTTAAGAACACATAAAACATTTACCAATATAAGGCATATTTTAGACCATCAAATTTTGTACATGCAAAAGGATTCAAGTCTTAAAATACATGCAATGACAAATATGGGATTAAATGATCAATTAATAACAAGAAACAACTGAGAAATTTAAAACATTTATATGCAAAATCACATGTATTTAAGTAGTATCTGATTTCACAAGGAAATTAAAAGGGGAAAAGTGTTTAATATGAAATAAAACGAAAATATATGAAACTCTGTGGGATGCAATTCAAGCACTATTATTAGGATGCATTTAGCAATGAATATGTGTATTTTCAAAGAAAAGTATCAAACCTATGACCTCACAGAACGGACCTTTTATCTATGACACAAGGAAAGACAAGCGAAACTTTAAAGTTGAGAATAGGAAATAATAAGAATCAGAGTAGAAATCAGTTATAACAAAGCAGAAAAATTAAGTAGGAAAAAATTACAAAAACAAAATTGGTTCTTTGAGGAAATCAGTAAATTAATAAATTTCTAATCTGATTTATCAGGAGAGAAAGGAAACAGAAATAACCAACATCAGGAAGCAGAGACTTTATATCACTATATAACTACCGTGTTTTAAAGGATAATAATAGAGCATTCTGTTCATACAGATATTTTAAGAATAATAATAAAGCACCATGATTAAATTTATGCCATGAAACTTGAAACTATGGCTTCCATGGAAAAATCCCTTACAGAACACAACCTACAAGACCTGTATTAAAGAAGAAAGAGATGCCATGAATATCCAGGTATTTATTCGAGAATTTGAGTCTTTAGGTTAACAATGTCCAGAAAGGAAAAATGCAGGTCCCAGGTGAGTTCTCTCCAAAACTTCGAGAAGAAATAATAAAACTTAAACACAAATTCCTCCAGAAAATAAAAGGAAGAGAAAGTAATTAACTCTTTCTATGATGCTAACATCATCCTGATGCAAAAACTTGACAAAGACATTAGAACAATTGGAAACTACTGGTGGACACTCCTCATGAGCATACATGCAGGGAGCCACACAGGAGCTGAGCAAGTGGAACCAATACTATGTGATGATAAGTCCTTACCAGCAAAGGTTGTCACATAATGCAAGGTGGCCTTAACATTCAAACACCAATCAACAAAATGGTAGAACACAGCCATGTTCATTTGTGTGGACATAATTTCTGACCACTTTCTTTCACACTGTGGCAGAGTTGAGGAGTTTAAGAAAGAAACATATAGCTTGCAAAGTACATTTCTGCACGAACCTTTTTTTATTTAAATATTTTATTTTTGTAAATGAAAAAAGATTCAAGTCTTACAGAATACATGCAGTGACAAATATGGGATTAAATGATCAATTAATAACAAGAAAATAACTGAGAAATTTAAAACATTTGTATGCAAATTCACATGCATTTAAGTAGCATCTGACTTCACAAGGAAATTGAAAGGGGAAAAATGTTGTAGTTGGACACAATACCTTTATTTTATTTATTGTTTTTATATGGTGCTGAGGATCAAACTCAGGGTCTTGCATATTCTAGGCGAGTGCTCTACCCCTGAGCCACAACCCCAGTCCACGATCCTATTTTTTAAAGGTTGCTTATCCCTAGTCTATGGGGAAAAAATCTGAAAATCTTTGAATGCGACCAAATATAATGAATGAGTTTAGGTTGATACTGTATACAACTTTGATGTAAAAATCAATGATATTTCATATATTAGAAATAGAAAATTAGGAATTGAAATTTTAAACATAGTATGGAAATATGAAAAAGGAATAACTAATTAAAAGATGGGAAAGACCTGTCAACTAAAAAAAACGCTGCGGTGACATGTTATGAAGACCTGAATGAATAGACGTAGCATATTCATGGTTGGAAACATGCAGTAGTATTAAGATGCCAACCCTCTCTAAATTGATACAGAGCATTGGAATTGATCACTGCATTGGCATTGAGTGTAAACTCAATCAAGTTATAGCAGGTGTGTTTTTTTGTCAAAATTGCAAAATTAATTGTAAAACTATTGTGCATATGAAGAGAAACTTTAAATGTCAAAGCACCTTTGAAAAAGAAGGACAAAGTTGTAGAAAATGATAGTTCTACTCTCTTTGGTTTGTTGTGAAGATTAAATTAATGACTGCATTTGGAGGACATTGGCTGCAACGTGGTGCACTGTTAGTACTACTGGTATCTACTACAGCCCCGTAGGCAACAGAAACAACACCAGAGCCAAGTCTACAGGGCCTTCAAAGTGCACCAGGGAAACCCCAGCTGCAAATGGTGGAGATGGGCAAAGCAATTGGCTGCCTTCTAGGATGAAGTCAGCAAAACGGGCTAAGAGGAAGACTAGGGTTGAACATCTTAATGTGAGGGAAATACATTAAATTGTGGGATCCTCTCTGAAATTCTTTATAAAAACTTATATGTCATTTTAGTCTTATGTTCAAATTACCTTATCCCCCTGTGGCCAACACTTGTGGATAAAGAAGGAAGGGTCATTGAGAGTGTCCACAACTGACCATAATAGGAAGAGTTTTCAGGGAAAAATGGACAATTAAACAATTGTCTAAAGTTCACTGGTTTAGGAAGAAGAGGAGACTTGAAATAAATATTTAGAACTTTATACAAACTGAACACACAAATGGGTGAAGAGTGGGGGAAATATCAAAAGAAACACTGAAGGCCAGCCAGTGTTCATACTACAGGGAGTGACAGGCCATAGGTAAAGAGAAAGGAAAGGGAATACTTTTTTGTAATTTTATTTACAAGGAGAGAATAAAGTTTTTAATTTTACCAGAAAGTCAATTGGTCATATCCTATCACAGGATCTAATAGGATAGGTCATATCCTATTACCACTCAGGCTATAAGACTAACACAATTTCTCTGCATTCTACTTTACATGAAAGGAACTATTTTTAGACACCTATGGATGC
Organism: Marmota flaviventris; assembly: GCF_047511675.1. Classification (NCBI taxonomy): domain Eukaryota; kingdom Metazoa; phylum Chordata; class Mammalia; order Rodentia; family Sciuridae; genus Marmota; species Marmota flaviventris. Next base: position 15,504,889 of record NC_092509.1, on the reverse strand, counting down.
ATATGATAAACTGCATAGAAAAAGAAGGTATGGAATGCTCAGTGTTTATTCGGGGCATCTGTGGATGTTCTAGGGACTATGTTTTTTGAGATATGAACTTCACCCTTGAAATGCTTGGGGTTAGCAAGTTTGTCTCCAAAGACCATACTCCAGTCTTCTTAGCATATTGGCAAAGACAGCAGAAATACAGACAATAAAATATGCACATTGTTTTGTGAGAGTTATGTCTAGATTGTGAGCTGAGAAAATATGAAGGAGGTTGTGCAATACTGATATAAAGAGCAACCTCAGATAGGTCTTGAAAGAGCAATTCTGTAAAATTAGAGCTGTCAGATTAAATGAATTTTCCAAGAAATGAAAAAAATGTTGCACATGAAACATGAACTAGCAAATCTCAGCAATATCTTTTACAGAGTAATAGAGCTATCAATTCACATTGGTGACATAGTGTCATGCAACGTAAGTAAAACAGACATGGCCATATATTTGATGCACAATCCAAGAAAGAAAATTCTCATTTCTATGTAATTCATATATCTGGATATAGTATTCATCTTTTTATATTTATTTTCACATCACCAGAATATCTAGAACATTTTACTCATCTGGGATTTCAAATAGGTTACAATACATTTTGATTTGTGAATAGGCATCCATGTTTAGTATTTTTGTAACATAATCTCATTCTCTTTGACTTTGGAAAATATATAGTCCTGCTTCAAGTACTTTTCAAAGCACGTTCTTTTTTCTAGAGTGGAAAAGGGTTAATAGTGAGTCAACATCAATATGTCAGAGTAATGACCTAACAGTTTTAATATGCGAAATTAGATTAAAAGTGCTAGTTCATTGGTCCAATTCCAGGAAGACACTAGGTCCAACCCCAGTTTGGCTTCTCATAATGCATCATGCTCCTCTTCCCCTGAACAACTTAAACTTTGAACATAAACATGTTATCAACTCTGGTTCTTGGAAACAATTTTCCATCAGGCTCCCACTGATGCATATTTAACTCAAGTTGCTGTCTCTTCCAAGGGTACTTAGAGTTTTGCTCTTCATACAAAATTAAAACCCTGTAGGAAATAACCTTGAAGAATGAATGAAGACCTGGAGGACGATTATTGTAACTTTATAAAGACAAATCTACTTGTTAGAATTTCCTAGTTTCCTTAGAGCATCTACCCGCTGGCCCTAGCTTCCCTGTTGGCACCGTATACTATTCAAGACAATTTTCAGTTATCCTGTCTATGACAGCAAAGAAAAAAATCCAAACCACTTGCAAGGATAAACAAGCTGAAATCTGTTATACAGAAAATTGGCTAAAAGATGTTAAAATTGGATAAAAGATGTTAAAATTATAGGAAAGAGATATAACAAAACATTTAAACCTATCAGATTGGAAAGGTTTTAATAATTCTTAAATTATAGTTAACATTCCTTTTTCATTTTTAATTTATTTTTACTGGTTCTTCTGCTAGTTATACATAGCTTTAGGAGTCATTTTGACAAATAGCAAAGAAATGCAGAAGCCAGATTTCAGGGTAAGGTGTGTCTGGTGGGGGGTAACTATCAGTACTTTCAATCTCCTTTCAACAGCCTGATCTGTAGTTGATCCTAGTTCATTTCTAGCTCATATTTTCTTGTCTATGATGCAGAACAAACACTAGGGGGAGAATATTTGTTTTGACTCTTGCTTCTTTGCTGCAGTCAGTCTTCATTGATTTGTGACTAATCCAAGATTGCTGCCCCATCTCAAAAGAGACCTTCCAGTTCTGGTTTTCTACATTTTTCTGGTCAGTAATAAACTTCTAAATTCCATTCTTCACAAAGATCAGAAACCAAGCCAAGGAAAGGAACTATGGAGTTGTTGGTTAGGTATTGTTGTGGTCTGCACCCAGTTAATAGGCACCCACTGAGATTAATTTCAGAAATGAAATATCTAATTTCAGGAGAAGAAAAATCAAAGGGAACCAAAACAGAGAAAGTTATTAACCGGAAACCAAACCTGAGGCTTAATATCTGGTGTTACAGACTTTCAGCTTAACTTGAAAGTGAAAATAAAAATAAATAAATAAACACTTACAAAAAGGAATTTAGAGTTTTTCCTGTTTATCTCCCTGAATGCCTGCAAATATGAGCTGTTCCACAGAGTGGGAATTAATCAGTCACCAGAGCATAAACTTAATCTCTTGGCAGCCAAATAGGAACTAAGGGAATGCAATGATGTCTCTTCACATGAAAATTTCTTCAGCTGAGCAATGGACCAAAAGCATTCAAAGAAATGAATACAAATTTTCTTCCCATTATCAGGGGAGGCTGCTTCTCTACCACTCTTAAGCACTGAATCTAAATTGACTTTTCACAATTGCCCATATGACACGTTGTCCGATTTCCTTGCCATTTAGCAATGTGTCTAAAGACCTATTTAGTAGCTTTACAGTTTTGGGTCCTATTCAGTTTCACACATTTATTAGGTATCTTGAAACATATCTTCCACAGACAAAGGGGTACTAGTACATTTGTAGTATAAATGCATTCATGAGGTAAATTCACTTAATTCATGCAGACCTCACATATTATTACATAAGCAATTCAACAAAGAACAAAAGCTAATATAATAGTTATTACATAATACATATTGTAATATTATTGTCATAAATGCTTAAAGTTAATAAGGATAAAAGATGTTAAAATTATAGGAAAGAGATATAACAAAACATTTAAACCTATCAGATTGGCAAGGTTTTAATAATTCTTAAATCATAATTAACATTTTTGCATTCCTTTTTAATTTTTAATTCATTTTTACTGTTTCTTCTTCTAGTTATACTTAGCTTTAGGAGTCATTTCGACATCATCATAAAAGCATGGAATACAATTTTCTATAGTTCAGTCCCTAGTACTTTACCTGTCCCTCCCCTCCTCCTTACCCCAATTCCCTTCCCCTCTGCTTGAATGATCTTTCTGTTGTTCACTTTTGGTTATTTGTTTTTAGTTAGTGTCCTGGGGATATATGTGATGGTAAGATTCACTGTGGTATATTCATCTATGCCCACAGGAAAGTAGGAAAGTGAGGTCAGATTCATTCCACTGTTCCACTTAAAGGTTTATGGAAACAGCACTGTCATATAACATGGCAGAATGCAAATCAGTGCACAATTTCTAGTTTTAAATAGCACTTATAAGATGACTATCAAAGGGTATTACTAACACAAATTTCAGCATATCCATCCAGTACATTAAGCAGCTCTTGGATCAGGATAGGACCTCAACTGAAGCACAGGTGTGGGTGTGTGCTATATAACAACACAATCAACCTTCTGGACACTAAAGGACACTACTGAAAAGTTCTTTATCTAGGTATTAAAACTAGGCACCATATAACATCACAGATTCATCCCATCATGGAGTTCCATAACTCTGCTCCTCTCAGCTCAGTTTCAAAAGTCTGCAGTGAGGATGACGATGCCTAGGTTGTTAAAGTTATGATCTGGCACGAGGGCTTTCTGGGTGCTGTAATTGTACCCTGCCTCCCCCACGAAGCACTGTGAGGACCCCTCCAGAGCTGGAAGTATCTCACCTGCACTCTCTGAGCCCTTGGGGTCGAGGTACAGGGGGCAACTGGTGAGTTTGCATCTAGTTGTTGACTTCTGGAGCTTCATGGGCACCCATGTGTGCGTGCCTGTGTGCCCCCCCAACACACACACTTGCTGTTAGGGAGAATATGGCCCACCTCCATACTGTAATTTTGCTTAGGAGCTTTTAGGACATTGCAAATCTAGGCTGTATCTGAGGTATCCACAAAAAAAGCATAAATAAAACCCCTCTGTGTTGGGTTAAAAAGCAAACTGCCCTGCTTCTAAACTTAGAACCAAAGATAGGAGAGGCTGAAGTCACATCTGACAAAACATTATACATGACCTCTTCTCTCCACACAGCAGGTTACCCTTAACATTCACCAAAGATGTGTGGTCTGCACTTGGAATGGGACAGTGTTATCTAGAGGGCTTTTAACAGCATGCTACACAATGGGGAATCAAGCTGGACTTTGCATTTTGGGGACAACTTACTTTGGGACTTCTGTAGGATGACAGATGTTCTGGCACAGGAACTTTGAGAAGATATGACACCAATCCTTTTGAATTGCCATGAAGTCTATCAAAGAAAATAAGAAAACAATCAATTCTCTTAAATGACAGGTACCTGTCAAACTAGCTCATGTGACGAGAACACAAGTGCCATCACAGCTGTATCTGTCACGCTGTATGATCAATTTTCCAAATAAATAATTAGTGAAAAATTTACCAATCCCAGGGACTACAAAGTAACACATTCACACCACTTGAGTCATGTGGGAAACTGGGGGAGCTAGAGCCAGTGTTTGAGCCAGGGGCCCTTGAAAGTGAGTTTTCATGCCATTTCAGTTGGTTTTAATATTATTTCTTAATATGATAAACTAGAAATGATATTCTGAGCTCAGAGAAACAGGCAGGAGTGAAATCATAAAGTTTTCTTTGTAGGTCTTTGTGATTACTTCTGAGTTCCTGAAAGAAGCCTGAAGTGGGCTCAGGTTCCCTGCGGAGGTCACTCAGCCTCTCTGGCCTTAGCTGCCCCCTCTGTGAAGGGAAGATATCTTGTACACTGAGAGATGGGCAAGGTCCCTTCCAGCAGAGACATCTTGTGATTATCAAAATGTGCACCTGTTACAGACACACAAGCAACCAACAGGAAAGGGAATGTAACTCAGCAGAGAAAATGTTTTGGTCTGTTCAGAAGAGTAATAAAAAGTTCTAAGAGCTTCTTTTCAAAGATGCGATATGGTAAATCATGGAGATTTTGATTTCTGAAAGCTATAGTTTCTTTAAAATTTTAGCTGGAGGTACAGCCATAGTGTGGTATTCCCACAAATATCATAATATAGTCAAATGAGTATTTTCCCAAGAAAATTGTATATATTTAATGTAAGAAAATCCAACCAAGGCAATTTCAACACTTCAATATGTACTTCCTTATCCATCCATGAAAGAAAAAAAATAGACTAAGTGATTGAGGCAAATAGACTCCTATATCTACAAATACATAGTGCAGAGAGTGTATCAGGCTGCACTCTAACGGCTTTGATTACACATTCCACCCAGTTCTCACCACAACCCTGGAAGATAGTGGGAGGATTTTAAGGATGACAAATTTTAAAAACTTCTTGTTTTAAACATCAAAGAACACTCAACTATTAAGCTTTGATCTGAATTCGGGCTTCCTGGTTCTTCAATCTAGTATACAACCCATATTCTCTACAGCCTTGCTTAAGGTAAAGAGAAAAAAGAAAAGGGAAAAAGAAGCAGCTGATAATTTCTTAAATAATTATCTAATCTAAGAATCATTCACATATGGAAAAATGTTCAAATTAATTATTTTAATACATAAAAACATGTAAAAATGGGCTGTAATACAAACAAAAACATCTTTGTAGAATATTATAAAATTTTCAAATAAGAAAAACTGGAATCCCTCTAAGCTAATTAATTTCTATATCAGAACCACATACATATTAATAAATATATACACACATAACAGCAGATAAAAAGCTACGAACAGTACTGAAATGATAGAATGATTATCAAAGATTCTCTTACACACTCCAAACCCTGACATCTAATTGTCTTAACAATCATAGTGACAACAGAGAAAAATAAAATATTATCTAATATTTTTATAAATCTATCATTCGTATTATAGAGTGAGACAGTAAACAAACAAACAAAAAACAAAAAAACCCACAAAATCATAGACCAAGAGTATCAGAACATTGAATCTTATAGGACAATAAAAGATATCACACTATGAAAAATAAATATATACTCCAGACATGCTAAGGTCATTTATCAATAAAAATTATATGCAATTACATGCACATAAATAATACCAAGGAAATATTAGTCAGTTTTTTGATTAGTTAGATCTTCCTTTTCAAATACTGCATTAGGAAAAACAGGTTGATAAGAGTGACTTTTATTTTTCTGTGGAAAAATTGTCTTCTAATAGAAGGCATTATGTGACAGCTCAATTTCAGACTTGAAATTTTGAAAATATTTAGTCATCAGTGTTCATTAATGGTCTTAGAAGGACTTGAGAGGCATTTAGAATTACATGCCAAAGGCCAGTAACAGAATCAAAAATTACTATGTTTGAGGGCTGGGGATGTGGCTCAACTGGTAGTGTGCTCGCCTGGCATGTGTGGGGTGCTGGATTTGATCCTCAACAGCTCATAAAAATAAAATAAAGATATTGTGTCCACCTAAAACTAAAAAAAATATATTAAAATTTTTAAAAAAAATTACTCTGAATCTCACATTTACATTTGGAAAGAAAAGGGAAGAACTAAAAATATACTTGTAGGTTTATTATGTATAATTTAAAGTGTGAACTCCTATCTCAGCATAATATTTAGCAAGACCTATATGAAGGCATACCACAATCACAAAGCTTACAAAGCCCATTTTTATAGTGGTTACTTACCTTTAAAGAGCATTCCAAATCTATTCCAGGTCATTTAGAAATAAACATGAATTTGCTGAAGACATTTACCTCCAGAGTCATAATGGACACACATGGATTTTGCATCGGAGGACTAGGACTCATTTGGGTTAATTAGTTCAGTCCTGTTTTTCTTTGTCTAAATCAGTCTTCTCTCTTGCTTGAGGAGCAGACAGTATTTCCCTGTCAATGTGTCTCTCCTCAATATTAGCCCTGAGCCTCAAATTTGAACTAACTTTAATCATCAGTTCCTGAGGACTATTACACTCATATTAGTCAGAGACTCCGAAGAAACAGAACCATAGGAGGTTACCAATATGACTACTTATTCCTGCAGAATTTGCATTGGAGTCAGTAGATGACATATCACCCAAGGTGGGCAGCGCCAACCAATCCTTTGAGAGTCCAAGTAAAATAACAGGTGGAAAAGGGTGAATTCATCTCCCATTAGATCTGAGACATCTATATTCCCCTGCCATAGACATCTGTGCTCCTAGATCTCAAGCCTTAGGTCTCAGACCTAGACTTATACTAGCAGCTGCTCCGTCCTCAGGCCTTTGGCCTCACCAAATCATACCATTGGTGGTTCCCCAGCTTGCAGACAGCAGACTGTGGGACTCTCAGCCTCCATGATGGTGTGAGCCAATTTCCACTAACTCTCCCGAGACATACGCCTATTGGTTCTGCTTCCTGTGGAAACCTGACCGGCACAGGTGTTGAACTGAAAGGGCTCATGGTAGGTAAACTCCATCTTTATAATTCTTTTTAAATTGTTCTCCTATTCTTCACTAATATTTCTTTTCCTTTTCTCCCAGGTTTATTCCTTTTCCTGTTGGAGATACAAGACACAGTAGAGGAAAATGAAGTAGAATTGCAGAACTCTGAGATAGAACAATGCCATATCAAAATCACCTTGAGCTCTATTTCTGAGTAATGAAAGATACTTTATTTCTGAGGAGATAAAGACCACTCACATTCACTAAGGAAAAAAAACAGAAATAAACATAACTTATAAGGATATGAAATCCTTATATAATATACTTTCTTTACTGTAGTATACTTTATCAATTTTAAGATTACAAAATGAGTCAAATATTATTTTGACACAATTTGGAAACAGGTATATTTCTTTTCAATTCTCCTTTATAAATCAACTAATATAATACTGAAAACCATGGAGGTTATTACTATGACCATTTCTTTTGCCTCTCAATATAGAATCTGAAGTCCTCCAGGGGAAAATGGTAACATAATAACATTTCCTGAGAGAGAAATAAGAGAGAAAGTTGAACTTGTTGAATTGTTTTTCTTTCAGAAAAGTAAATTTTGCTCTAAGGTTTGATGTTAGGACAAAATAAATATATTATAGTTGTGAACAAGTCTTCCACTCTACCACTTTGTTTGAGGATTAATGCACATAAATCAATCAGGATGGTTTGTCCCAATAGCTCTGTTGAGATTTTTTAATATCATAGTTAACAAAAGTTTTCATGCATACCTAAGTAATCAAAAGTCAAAGGACAATAATTCTGGTGTCAGAAGATCAGATTTAGCTCCTCACAAATGCCCTATGACCATGTTTCTGCCACATTATTGCCTTGGCTCATGGCTTCCCCTGTAAAACAGGTCCAGTGTGGTATCAGTCACACAGATTTGTTGTAAATAGCAAATGAGATTACCTATGTAACATGCTCAATGTGATATTTGTTGCCTATTAGGTCAATCTTAACTATTATTTCCTCTTCAGACAAATTACTTTTAATTTACCATTTCCTTCCTTCCTGAGATTGTTTAATGTTTTAAATTTTTCTTGGTGAATTATAATTATCCCTAATAGTGAGATTCGTTGTGACTTATTTATGTGTTCACATAACATGGTTTGGTCAATCTCATGACATTGCCATTGCGACCCCACCACTTCTGCAAGTATCTATCGCGTCCCTTCAGCACTCCCCCCTCCCCCCCGCCCCTCTAATGTATCCTGAGGTGTCAGCAGGGTAGGAGATGACAGTCTGACAGTCGCTGCTGTCTCTCCTGGAGCTTCCTTTGCTGCGGGCCAAAGGGGGTAGTGAGAATTGAAGGTGGAGATAAAGCACAGAAGGGGAAGAGGGTGGGTATGCAGGTGGGGTGAAGAGTTTGGTAAGGCAGATGTGTGAACACTGGATGAGTGTCTGGACCAAGCATGGGAGGGGCTCACAGATGCAGAAGAGTGCTTGAGGCAGGGAGGCTGGCATCCAGGTGGGGCTGGAGCAGAGGTGGGGAGACTTTCAGGAAATCTAGCCACTCGAGATTGGTAAGCAGGAGGCGGGCGTTGGCTTGGAGCAGAATGCTGGACAGAGGTGCAGAGGGCCAGGATGGGACAGGTGCTCAGACTCTCCTGGCTGCAGTGGAGACAGCACTCTCCCAGGAGTCAAGGTCTGCACAAGGACAGCAGCTGAGAGGAAATGGCTTTCATTGGATTTCGATGTCTTTGAAAGGCTTCACCGTGCCTGCACTCTTCTCAGCATTAGTCACTCCCCTCTATTCACAGAACCTTCAAAGCATCCTTAGTCCTGGCTATTCCTGTTCCTGCCTACCCTCTTCTTGTCACACTCCCCCTGACAGAGGCTCTCTCCTCAGGCTTTTGCACCTTCAGAGGTTCTGTTGGGCCAGCACCACAGTCTGTAAGTCAGTTCCCAAGTGGAGCACCTTCAGGCACCAGAACAACACCAGCAGAAAGCACGTGCCCACCTCTGGGCACGGCCTCATGGCCTCCAGGCCCCTGAGCATCACAGCTGGTTACAACACATGACCCCTCTTCTCCATCCTGCCCCATTACCTCAGAGGGAATTTTAGCATAACAGAAAGGAGAAGGGGTTTCAGGATGTCACATTTAAACTGTATCACCAAATATGTTTCAAAGTTATGTTTATCAAAGGACAAATATGAAAAGTCTAAGCCTAATGGAAGCACACATCACAGCCTGAGAAGGCATCTGCCGGCTTCCTTGAGCCTTTGGTCTCTGTACTTGCTGAATGAAGCCCTCTCAGAAGGAGTTTGTGCTCCATCAATGTGTTCTTTGTAAATGAAAGTAGCTTTCTTAAATAATATTTAAGAATGGGCTAATAAGCCATCATATCATGGTGCCCTTTCCCAAACTTGAATGTTTTGTTCTCTTAAATGCTGATATCTAATGTTTCCTTGAAGTGCTTCTTTAGTGACAGTGTTGAAAAGCTGCTTGAATGTTCTAGTTATAATTTGTTAGACTGCAGAAACTTAGGCTGATGATGAAACCCATTGTTATATTGTTGACAGTTTTAAAAATCCAATTACTTGAAAAAGCATAAATTATTAAAATCGATACACACCTGAGATTTTTATTTGATATGGGCTTCATTTAGCCTAGACTAGGTTCAGAGAGCAAGGCCTCCCTCACATACTTGATCCTGCCCTGGGGGTTGTGGAAGAGGAATTGCAGAGGCAGGAACGCCCCCCCCCCCCCCCCCCCGCCATACTGGGAAGTGTGTTGACCTCAAAAGGAGGGCCCTGGTGGGCACAGGGCCCCATGGCTGCTGCCACCATTGCTCTGTCTTGCACAGTGGTTAAGGGAGCCCAGCAACTGTCAGCAAGAGCAGCAGGGAATGAGAAAGGCAGTGCTGGGGACAGATGGACAGGAAATGTCCTGTGCTCACTAGCTCATCCCTGAGATAGCCAGGTCTCCAAAAGGTGCAATTGTGTTTCATGTCATAGAGAACTCTTCTTGACACATGATAAATCCTATTCCTTCTTCTTTCTAACTTCTTTTTGAACTTCCAACACCCCTCCTACTGCTAAAAAAAGAAAACCTGTGCCCCCATCTAGCACACTGCACACAAAGGACCTATACAGCCCACTGAAGTGTATCACATCAGCAAAATCACAGTTTCTAGAGCACAGGTAAACAGTGGTTACTCCACCCTTTAGACATCCCTGTGTGCAAAACATGGAGCTCAGTCATTGGGCTGGTCAGGAAATGCTAGGAAGCTGAAGAACACTTGGGTGCAGGGAAACCTTACCACATGTGGAAAACCCCAGAAGCCATGGGCTGGCTTTTTCCTTATATAGATGCCTAGAGCAGTGGCTGCAGATTACAGTCCCCTGGTGTACAGCACTGTGATTTGCTGGTGCAAGTTACACAGGCACAGTGCCTTGAGAAATTTGTTGGCTTGGAGCTCTGTAGGTGAGCATCTCACTGGGACTGAATCGGAGTTTTTGGCAGAACTGTGTTTGTTCTCTTCTGGAGACTCTAAGAGGAAATCCATTCCTGTGCCTTACTCAGCTCCTACAGGTAATCTTTTCCCTTTGTTCCAAGCCCCAATCTTTCCTTATTTTATTTATCTGTTTAGTTTGGGGCTGTAGTGGGGATGGAACCCAAGGTCTCACACATGCCCAAGAGCGCTCTACCACCAACCTGTGTTCCCAGCCCCATTTACCCCTTTTCAAAACTAACAATGGTGGGTGGGCAGAGTCCTTCTCTTGTGACCATGCTCCTATCATCACATCTCTCTCTGATGCAGCTGGGAAACATTTTCTGTTTTGGAGAACTCATGTGCTTATACTGATTCAAGAGAATCTCCCCCATTTCAACACCATTAGTCACATTTTCCAAGTCATTTTTAACATTTTAAGGTAATAGTCAAAGCTTCCAGGGAGTAGATGTGAGGGAACATTCATCAACCTACCATGTCTGGGAGTTCTTAAAATGCAGTTACCTGGGTTATTCCCCACAGTTCCTAACTTATTTGATACAGAATTAGAACCAGGAGTCAAATTTTATTCAAGTTTTCCATTTGATTATAAAGTGCAGAGTTTTAAATCATGTAGATCCTAATATCAGCTTTTCACACTTCAATGTGCCAAGCAAGAATGGCCTAAGCATCTTTTTTAGAAATGAAGATTTTGACTCCAGATTTTAGGAGGAGGGTGTTTGGTATTTAGAATGTGGTCCTTGGATCAACATCAGCTGAGAGCTTGTGAGAATTGAAGAAACCCAGCCCCCTCCTCAGATTCACTGGACCAGACTCTGCATTCTCACAACTCCTTCATGTGGTGTGTCAGAAAACTTTAGTTTTAGAAGCAACACCTTAGATTTCAGGTACCACTTAGTATAAGAGGCATCTGAATGTGAATGGAGCCAATTTAAATACATCTTGTTTTACGTTATCCTCAGTATTTACAAACAGTGTTTTTTTTTTAGGGTATACTAGTAGTTTGGCTACCCAATATATCTTTTTCAGTTAGAAATGTGCCCTATCTTGGTGGCAGAGTTGCAAAATACTAACCTTTATTATTTGGGTAAATCTCTATCCAACCGTAGAGACTTCTGACATAGACTAGATATGGAAGCAAACCCGATGGACAAGCCACAGATGCTCCCTTTCTTAGTTCTCTGGGTTTCCTCCCGCTGCCGTGGACTCCATCTGTCCTGATCATTCAATCTCCACACTCAATGATAGACACATCAATGAAAATGCTCCTAACTGGACTGGGAGACCTTGTAGTCATGAATGTCATTGTCTTCATCTGTCCTTCCCATCTGCCTGCATATAATTTTCTTAAAGAACACTCCTGACATAAGGGTCTTTTAGGAAACAATTTTAAAATTAGTAATTTCTATAAGGCTGATATCCTTCCTTCAGGAGAAAGGATTTTGAGTCACTTTGAAAGCAGAAGTTCTTCAGGTTAGCAGGCATCAGAGAACCCTAGAGAGTTTGATACTGCCCAGACTTCTAGGAAGCAATTGCAGAGTTTCAGATTCAGCTGGAGGAATTTGTACTTTACAGAGAATTTTGTACTCTACTCTTACTTCCATATATGGATTATTATCCAATCCTTCTTTAAAAGTACTTAATCAATGATTTCCTACCACAACAACTTCACTAGCATAAAAGAAAAGGAAACCTAGATTTCAGCTAGATTTTAGCACTTTATATAGTATTAACTGTTGGATTTGTTTAAGCAACTAGTAGCAGTACAATTAACTGAGTATTTTGCAATGACACAGATAAGGCAGGAATTGGTCAAATGGGCTAAAAAATATTGATTCAATCAGGTCCTCAGTAGAGTATATCTATATCCAAAACATTATTGTGTTAATACAAAATCAGTGCAAAGTGATGAGTGGGATATTGGACACAACTCCACATACTAGATTTTTGAACTCTGATATGCATTTCATGGTTGAGGCATGACTCAGTTTGGACTAGCTACATTTAAAGGGCTCAGAAATAACACATGGGTAGTGGTACCATATTAGTGCAGGTCTGTAAGCAATTTTCATGTAGATATTAATGAGATTCAATGTGATGTAGATTTCCACACATGCATACAGTGTGCACTCATGAAATCGATATTCTGTTACCCACTCTTCCTCCACCTCACTGAGACATGTGTCTTTCCCAACCTCTAGAAATCCTGAATCTGAATTGAGGTTGACTATTTTTAGCTTCCACATGTGAGAGAGAACATTTAGTACTTCTTTGTGTAATGTAATGTTCTCCACTTCCACCCATTTTGCTGCAAATGATGAGTATTTCATTCTTCCTCATGCCTGCCTAATATTCCACTGGGTGTATTTACCACATTTTCTTTATCCAGTCATCTATCGATGGGCACACAGGCTGACACCATGTCTTGTAGGATTTCTAAACATCAAGATCTTGAAACCCAGAATGTCCTTCTTTAGCTACTGATGAGAGGAAACATGTTCAAGTGCTCCTCTTGCTTCTCACTACAATTTCAAACTTATGCTTCCTTGTTTGTACTTCCAGTACTTTAATTAATCACCCTACACATCCCTTTGAATAATACCAAGTTGTAGTCAACAGAGCAATGATTCCTGCCCTGTTGCCCATCCCCCAAATAGGGAATGGAAAATTTTAGTAATGCATTATTAAAGAGCAATTAGAATCCTGTTATTAGTTAATTACAGTTTTACCTGCCAATGAAGTCTTCCCTCACTAATACATCATTAGCAAATTGATGTGCTATTTATATTTAGGACTGCACTGACAAAAATAAAGCATTTCAAGGGCTTTTGAGGCCTCTGTTCTCTAAAGATCTCCAGTAGCATCCAATAGCACTTTTGAAGAGGAGGAGACTTGCTCTGCATTTCTGCACCATCCAGCATGGTAGCCACTGGGTATGTGAGGCCTTTGAGCCCTAAAAAAATAGCCAGTTAGAATGAAGGGTTTTTTTTTTTAAAAAAAACAATGTCATCCACTATAAATAAGACTATAAAATTAATACAAGTGTAGACTTAAACAGCCTCATGTGGCTGTTAGCTAAATACTAACACAGCACTAGATGGTATAGTCAGAGCTAGAGTACCTCTGCTGATCCAAAGTCTATGATCCCTCAGGGGGAAGGCCCAAGCGAAGCTGTAGAAGCCTACCTGTCACTCACTACACATTTATTTAGTGGGGAAATTAAACCCTGTCAATTAACAAAGTAAGGCAGTTCTGAATACATTTGGGTTAATTTAAGAAAACTCTTTTGTAAAAATTATGCCTTTTTCCTTTGAAGGGGTTTGGTATTTGAACATCAACCCTACATAATTAATTTCTATTCCATCCTCAAATGTGAATAACACTTTTTCCATCACCTTTTCTTATCATCAAACTCAGTACCTTTCCACCAAGTATGTTTAACCTCATTAAGATTCATCTGCTGTCTCTAAATAGTCAATCTCATGCTGTGGTCACTTTCATTAACTGACTGTTGAAGATTCATCTGTTCAACTTACCAATAGCCTTAGCACCACCCACCCTCAATATTTTTAGACTTCTGTTTTATAAATTTGGAAAACAATTAAGAGAGAGAGAAAGAGAGACAGAGAGAGAGAGACAGAGATGGAGAGAGAGAGAAGTCCTAGATCACTCTGTTCCTGGGCTCCCCAACTTCACTGATTAATATGAAGAAAAGAGCATTCATTTTCCATTCACCCATTTGTTCACTCACCACTCGTTCATTTAAAACTCATTCATTTATTCAGTTTTTGCTGAATATTCATGAGGCCCAGGCACTGCTGCAGGGTGAAGGAAAGGAAATGTGAGTGGAGGAAACCAAGTTCTGACCATAAAAGAGCATATATCTGGTGGCAAGGACGGAAATTCACAAAAAGAACAGGCTTAATACATGTGTGCTTCTTGGGAATAATGGAAAGAATAATCGGATGAAGAAGCAATGATGTTCCTTCCATGCCAGGGATTAGACCTATGACCTTATGCATGCTAAACATCTGCTCTACCAACAAGTTATACCCCTAGGCTCAAGGTTTACCTGAGAGAATTATACTACCAGGATTTCTATCTTTCAGAATTTTAAATTTTAGAGATGTTTTTTTATTTCTTCCAGTTTCCACATTCAGGATTATGACATTTGGGATCATGTTTTTCAGGATTATGGTGCAAACCCACTTTGTGAGGTTTGAATGAGATCATGCAATTATGTTGCTTAGAATAGTACACAGCAAACAGCAAACTCCAAAAAATGTTAGCTGTTAGGTTAATTTTACTAGTAATGATAGGAATAAATGCTCTCTTACCCAATCTATGGGATTCCAACTATCAGATCCCTCTCATAATTCTCTTGGATGAGCACCTCTTTAGCTGTCAGCTCTACTGTGGTTGGAACAGTTTCAGACACTCTACAATCATCCTTTCTTTTCTGTCCCCAAATAAGTAGCACCTACAATTCATTTTATAAGCATCATCTCCACCTCCATTTCCAGGGACACAAGGAGACTGGGTAGATTAGGTAGATCATGGTGGATAAGGAAGAGTCAGAGATGGCGATGAGGCAGCAGAAAGCCAGGACACTGTCAAATACAGAGTTAGACCCCTGGATCAGTTGGCATCAGACTTGAAAATGAGTTCGGAATTGAGAGGGATGAAAATCTAAATGTTACTTGATAATAAAGTGGGAAAACCATGTGTGTGTGGCCACATATGTGAACACACACATGCCATGTGATCTCTACAGCATCAAGATAATTCTGTTTTGAGCTGAAAAGGAGGAACATTTTTTTAAAAAAATTCTCTGTATACATTAAAATAGCTATTTTATTGGTTATAGTTACAATAGTGGTAGAAACAACAGAAAACTCTAAATTTTAACTTTAAAAATGAATATTTTACACAACAAGAACTTTGCTCAATGTTAAGAATAAAAATACTAATTTTAGAGTAAAATTTTAGTTGAAAATTTTATCAGCATACTGCGACTAATTAATGGCATTTTAATAGATATATTCACTAATACTCACTATTTTACACATAAATATTCTCCCAACATTTGTTTTACTAGTTATGAGATTTTTGTCTTGATTCAAATACATAAATAGGGTATCTTTCATTTCAAATTCAAAATAGCCTTAGAATAGCATATTCTCTCTCAGTGTATGGTAATACTAGAGTGACTTGTAATTAACATAATATCATCAGTATGCAAATATGCATTAACAACAGCTTTGTGTATAAAATGTCAATCAATATTGGGTCATTTCATTATCAGGATGTCAGGGAGATTGCTATTTCACTGAAGTAATACTTCATCTGGTTTTATGCAGATATCCATGCAAATATTGCATTAAATACAATTATCTTCTCTCCCAATAGGAGACAAACAAAAATCTATGACTGACTAAAATTAATAGTGATATATTGAAAAAAACAAAGGTTACATATGACAACTCTGGATTAACAATGATTAAACTATCAGATTCGTTTATGCCTCTTTCTTAAAAATAGTTACTGTGGGTTTTCTGCTATCCTCACTTAGCTGTCACTATAACAGCCATTTTTTTTTAAATTCAGCTAATTTAAATGTGCCTTTATTGTGATGAATGTAATTTAAATGAACTCTGATAGTTTTGACCATAAAATATTACAGAATCTGTAATAGTTTCATCATCTTCTCATCTCAGGCTTGTACAATAACTATTTTGTAGGTTTATAAATTGAATTCATAAACTTTCTAACACAACTATCTTCTAAAATAGAATAATATTAATGAGTTCTGAAGAATAGTGAAAGAGAGAGAGTATAAGAAAAAAAATCTCAAAGACTTATACTCTCCTTCAAACCTTGGATGAGTTTTACTTTGCATGAACAGATTATTTCTGGGAGAGTAGCAATGGGGTCTGCAATTTGAGGGAGTTACCATCATTCCATGATGGGTATGCCTTTATTTGTGCATCGAGGATGGAAAAACACTGGAGTTTAATTACTACTGAATGAAAGGCCGACATTTCATTTATTCACATTAAGAGAGCTGTAACTTGAAAGAGTGATAGAATACTCATGTCAGCTACTCAGCAGACTTTCTGCATATTAGAAAAATCTATTTGGGAAGCCAAATTAAATTTAAGTAAAACTCTTATTTAATACAGAGCAGGACTTGACTTCAGTGTTCTTAAGGGATGGTCAATCTTTGCCATAAAGCTCTATCAAACAGGCAAAGCATGTTATTTGCAAATTGTGATTTCATTTTCCTTCAACATTTAGAAATATGATCCACAAAAACTATGCTGCATATAAAGATATCGCTGAATATCTTAACTTATTATTGATTACCGCTCTTTTTGTCTTCTCAATGTTACTTCACATTGCACATGTTAAAATCAAATTGATCTTAACATTTTAAAATAATATTACTTTGTATCTATCATTCTCTGTACTAATCCTCTTAAATTTGATTATTTTCAGCTACATTTATGACTCACAACTTTCAATTTTTTGTTTCATTGGAAGAAATCTGTTAAGATTTATTTTCCATCCGCACAACTCATCATTGACCCCAAATTGTTCAATTCCAGGACAAAGCACTTCTGGCCTGCTTCTGACCTGCCATTTCAAAAGTGAGGCTCCTCCTTATCCAAGAAGGTGCCCACCAAGAGACTCCAGGATATGGTGATGGGGTGGGGAACAGCAAGGTATTTCCTCAGAACTAAATCAAAAGTATATCCTGGATATGGGCCCTTCTTGTAATCTCAGAATGAACAAACAATTTTATCTAAAATAACTCATTTAATAGGTATAGGAACATCTACTTGTTGAACATTCTTCAAAAATATTCATTTGATTTAGCATATAAGTTTACTGCACTCAGTAATTACAACTCAGTCTAGTAATTATAGCCATAATTTTAAAGCAGGTACTCTAGATACCTGAATGGCAGAGGACTGTACCATATTGGATAAGGTCATGAAGCTAGAGACATAGGCCAGATTGTGACCTGTATGATCTGATTCTGAGACAACAGCATTGGCAGAATGGATTTTTCCTGACTCCTCTTTGGTTATGTTTTTAATTCATCTCCTGACGTAAGTCATAACATGAGTAATTGTAATGGTAAAATAAAACTCCAAATAACTTCACAAATTACTTTATATGCTGTAATTGAATTTCAGAAACATACAAACAATTTTTCAGTGACACTGCAGCCAGCAATCTGGAGGAAAGAGTGGGTGGTTTGGCATCCTATCCTGGGTCTCAATCCCTTTTCCCCACTTACTGGCTGTGTATCATTGTACCAAAAATGTACTGTCCTGGAAGCCCTGATTCCTGACTTGACCACAGGTGTCAGATGGCGTACCTGTATGACTTGGGCTGTGCCGAACACACCATGGCTCCTACTTTTTAATAGTTTTTCTTCTCCCCAGTAATATGGCTTATGACAAGAATGATGACCATGTGTCCCAGTATTTTACAATCACTAGTTACAAATACCTACCCATGTGAGGAGCACTGGGAAACAGTCCACCTCTGAGAATTCTGGGATGAGCACAGAAAAATAGTAAAAATACTAAGACTTGGGAAGTTAATGAGGCCAAGAATAACTACATTTTAGATGTGTTAATATTAAATTGTACATTTTATTAACAAGATGACTGGTCCCTTTATGCCACTGCTACTATGATCAGAAAGTCAGAAATTACAAGTTTTCTTTTCTACCTGGGTGGTGAAAAATCAAAGGTAGAAATATTAAAACTTCTCATGTTATTATTTAATTGTTAGTACTGAGCCACCAGGATAGTTAGGCCTAATACTTCGACCTTAATGGACACAAATCCTGCCTTCCAATGTAAGTTTACAAACTACTTAAAATAGAAGTGAAGATGTTTAGATCTATATTAAGGTATCATACAACTATTACACCACTATGGTTCTCTTTCAAAATTCAAACACAAAAAAGCACAACTAATCAACTATAATTCATACATCTCTTCCTTATATTATTAATTTCATTGCATTTTCCATTTACACTACTTATTATCCTAAATTTTATTATTTCCCTAAGCCCTCTCTACATGCTCATTCTCCCTTAGAGCAAAACAATTATATGGAAAACCCCAAATGTGGAAACTTTCCTTACTTTATTGCAATAAATAATTTGCCAAGGGAGTAATTTGGGTCTATTCAATGTCAAACACATTTCTATATTTTGGAAAATTGGTTTATATGACTGAACTTAGAATAAAACAAGGCACAGAGAAACCATGGCCCATCATTCGAGATCCACCTCTCACATTAGCCTATTAAAGAAGATACCATTTTTACTTCTATTCCAGTTACTAGGCCCCACTTAATAATCCAGTTTTTCCAGTGATCAAAAATGAATGCTATTTATCAGTGGGTTATCCCATCATTAACACCATAGTTTTCCCAATTAAATCTCCTGAACCCAAATTCCATACGATCATCAGCTGGAAAATATTTCACTGCTGTGAATGTGACACATTCAGTGCCTATTCCAACAACTTCACAGTGACAGTCTGGCTTTACCTTCACACACCTTACCTGCCACCTGTGTGCTGTCTCAACAACCTTGCCTTCACACCATCTTTACAGGAAGGAGCTCAGTCATGCCCAGCTTTCTCCAGAATCACAAGTGTGTGACAGTACAATGACAATGTCCTTCCCTGAGAAGAATCAGTTGACACTCAATTCACCCAAATATTCACAGATCAGTTCATAAAAGAGGGATACTCCATTGTCGTGCACATAGTCCTCATTTATGAATTTTAATTAAGTCCAGTTCTGCTGTTACCTTCAAATTGGGTCACTTTAAATGGGACTCTGATAACAAAAGATCTAGAATATTTCCAAATGTAGTAAGTCACAAAATCCCATTAGCACCCTTCAGACTCTCCTGTATTTTGGAGCACTCAGCAGTTTTCTCTCATGCATCTTGGAATCTCTGGCATACACATGTTGGCCACAACAACTGCTACAGAAACATCATACGCTGTGGTTTGCTGAAGTGTCCTCCAGCGGCCAGGTATTGCGGTTGTTCTTCATCCTGTGGCACCAATGGGAGGAGTGGGGACCATCAGAGGTGGGGGCCCTTGAGAGTTTTGAAGTCACATGGGAGCGTGCTCTTAAAGGGATATGGGCCCCTCCTCTTCCTCATCTTCCCTTCCTGGCTGTGCTGAGGTGAACAGATTGCTGTATCATGAACTCCTGCTATGATGTGCTGCCTCACCGAAGGCCCACAGTAACAGGGCCCGCCAGTCATGCGTTGAAACCTCCAAACCTGTTAGGTAGGAGATTCTGCAAGGGGAAGGGACCACCCCTGGGCCTCTCAGGTCCACTTAGGGCCCTCACAATACTCCATGTGAAGCCCCTTCCTGTGAGGGGAAGCTGGATCGGGGTGTGGTTAAAATGAGAAAGTCAGATGACCACAAGGGGAGTGCCAGACCATGAAGGGAAACCCCAGTCTTGGTAATGCTCAATAGCCCCAGTGACTGAGGGCTAACATGTGGCTCAAGGCATGTTAAACAATAACATTATATCTTTATTATATCATTAGTATTATAGTCTGTTCCCCCTCTGTGAATTTTCTGAGGCAAAAAGAAACTTACACCTGGGCAGGAGAAAAGAAATTATATTATTTCAAGTGTCAATCGAAGTGCCAATCAAATCCAGATCCACCCAAGGGAGAAGGGGTTAATTAGTAATAGTCCAATAAAAGCAAAATTCACCATGATGAGGCCTTGAGCTCCTTTACAACTAAGACCATTCTGCTCTCCCAGAGTGGTACTTTGACTTTCAATAAATATCTGCCTTGCTTGCCAACCTCTCAAGTCTTGCTCAATTCTTTGCTCAGGATGCCAAGATCCTGGACCTGGAACCCCCCGGGGATCCCTGCCCTTGCATAGGTAATGAAGCAATGAGCAAAAACAAACCATCCCCCTCCCTTTTTTTTTTTTTTTTTTGGTGCCAGGAATTGAACTCAGGGGCACTTGGCCACGAACCACATCCCCAGCCCTATTTTGTATTTTATTTAGAGACAGGGTCTCACTGAGTTGCTTAGTGCCTTGCCATTGCTGAGGCTGGCTTCGAATTTGCGATCCTCCTGTCTCAGCCTCCTGAGCTGTTGGGATTACAGGAATGCACCACAGCTCCCTGCTCAAACTGTTCTTCTTTTTAAGTTGGTTTATCTCAGTTACAGATAAATCTCAGTTTACCTTGTTACATTAATGAAAGGCAGACCACCACACATGGGAAGTCATATATATATGGATATACTTCATAAGCACAGCTTAGTTTGGAGAATGAAGATAACTGCTATGGATTGTGAGCCTTAGGCCCAGTAGCCCATTGTACCTTGGCACATGAAGGCCGCACCCCACAGATCCAGCAGCACTTTAGAAAGCTGCTTGTTGAAATGAAGATTATACATACATGAAAGAGCCTCTGGCATATCCCACCTACAGAAGAAAGTGACTTTCCATGTTCAATCCCTTACCAGCTGCAATTGGGAAGGTTACCCCATTCCTGGACACATTGGCCGGGAGAGCCCCTGTGGATCAACTGAATGAACACAAAAGATTATTGAGGCCAGAGTCACCATTACATGTGATGGAATCACAAGGGGCTTACTGCTATCCATCCCTAACCAGGATGTCCCCAACTGCTATAGCTTGGATCTTGAGTGCCCTCAGATACCCATGTGTTAGAGGCTTGGTCCCTGGGGTGGAGGGTGCTGTTGGAGGAGGCAGAATCTTTAAGAGTTAGAGCCTAGTGGGTTGTTTTAGGTCACTAGGAATAAGCCCTTGAAGGGGATGGGACCCCAGCCCCCTCCTTGCTCTCTCTTTGCTGCCTGGCCCATGAGGTGGTGGCTCCTCCATAGGCCCCCACACAATGTACTGCAACTGGAATCTCTAGAGCCGAGAGCTAAAATTAACCTGTACTCTAAAGTGAGTGGCGGAACATTAACACATAAAAGTAGGATCATTCTCATGGATCAGCACAGACAGACACTTCAAGCAGTTATCTTAACAGTAGAAAATGTCAGGGTCGATCTGGTGGTGTAATCAGTGGTAGAGCACCTGCCCAGCTTGTGCAAGGGAGAGTTCAATCCCCAGTACTGAAAAACTAAATCTCTGGTCCTATCTGCACATTCTTTTGACTCTAGGGCCACCACCAACTTTCTAGCTGACTACTTTGACCAACAGCAACAACTCTGTGCTCAAGGTTATCATCTTTGCCATGAAGAACTCTGGGAATATCATCAGGGGACTAAAAGCATAAACCAAACTCATGTGTGTCTCTGCACATATGGAAGCTGCAGGGCCTCTCCAGGTACTCGGTGTTCCTTTTAAGCTCCACATGTTGTTTATAGTGACCAAGGCACTCATTTCCATGGTAAAAATCCTCCACGCACAGCCTGGGCTCCTAAACCAGGCTTCCACAGACCTCTGATCTCACAGGAGCTCTAACTGTTGGCCTCCTAGAGCACCCAATGTCATACTTACATGAGTTCAAATAAGTATGAAGAACTGTGCACCTCAGCCTGCACTCAAACTCTGGGGGAACTTTAACAGGATCAGTCCATCTTTGATGTTTGACTTCTGCAGGCCTCAGACTCCATCCACCCTTCTCCCTTCTTACCCCACACCTGAGCTCCCTCTCTGCACTGGGGAGGCTGAAACTGTGAGGAAAAAATCTCCTGTGTCAGGTGGAACCCCCACCTCACCCCCAATGACAGTAAAAACTGTCATTCTACCCTCCCCTCACTGGGCCCTCTTTCCACCCCTGGGATGGCTGTCCTGTGCTGCCCCCAGCCTGAACACACGAGTAACCTGTGCATACTCTTAGGCATATGCACGGGTTGTCACCCCAACATTCAGGCTGATTTTGAATTCAGGGGTATTAATCTTGCCTTCTGTGGGTCAATTGCAAGACAACTTATTATTTGGAAGATAATTAGAATATAAGTTCCAAAAGATTAGAGGCTGTACTCATTTTTGTTGGGTCCTGTATCTCTGGGACATGGAACAATGCTGAGATATACTAAACATCAAACCCATTTGCTAAATGAATGAATGAATCTGCACCGAAGCCTCCCAATATTCCTTCTTCCAAACCACAAAGCCACCTGTGATTGACACACCATTAGAAAAGATTAGACAAGAGACTCAGAAACTAAGCTGGAGGTAGTTTTTTCATTTACATCAAGAAAATAAGTTTCTGTCTACCCATTTCTATCAATAGCTATAAAGGGGAATGTATTGAACTCATAGAAAAAGGGAGGAGAGAAGACAGGAGCAATAATGTCTAAGGATACCTCAGAAATATCTGCTATCTATAGTTATTGACAATTATTCATTAACTCAAAGCCACCTGATCTCACAAGCTGTTATGTTAATGTCTTAACACTGGCTAAATTATGAATACTGTCTGATTATTGCTGATTATATGTAGGATAATATAAGATGAAAACTAATTATAGGAGGGTATTTTAAGATGATTATTTTTTGAAAGATAGCATTTCCAGCACAGATACAGTTTACCATATCTATGAAAAACCGATCTGCACATTCAAATAACAAATTAAATTTGAAGCATGAAACAGAAAGCATTAAAGATCCATGGTGTGAGTCCACTAAAGAGAAATATTTAAGTGAAAAGAAAGGGGGATCAAAAGTAACTTTCTGTCTTACAGGTAAAGGAAAAGACTCTTAACTGGGGTAATGCAAAGAGAGCTGTATAGGATTCCTGCTTCACGGATTTTCAGATTAGAATTTGTTGCAACTCTTGCCTGCTCCTGAGATGCCCCTGGCCCTTGCGGTCAGACTGCTACTCACACTGTGTTTTCTCCTTCCCAACACATGCACCTTTGATTTTTCAAATTATAAGCCAGGAAAGGAAATAGGCTGCATAGCCAAGGCTATTCAATGAGAGTCCTGGATGTCAAGGGTGAAAATCACGTTATCTGTTTCAGTTATCTATTGGAGTGCAACCAGCCATGCCAAAATTTGTTGATGTTAGCAATTAGGGCTTGGGCTCTTCTCACCTGCAATCCTTCTGCTGCTAGGAGGTGTTATTTCTGGCTAGTGAGGGAGGTGCCTCTGTTTTCTTTGTGGTCTCTCATCTTGTAACAGGCAACACCAATCATTGAGGAGCTGTGGTAGGTCAGTATTCTGAGAGGAGATCAATGCACAGGCTTCATTTAATTATGTATCATTGTCCTTAGGGATACAGCCAAACCTGAAGCCAACAAAGAAAATAACTACACACAGGCATAGAAAAGGAGAGGTGGGATTTCCTGGAGGCCAGAGAGGAATAATCTACCACATGATCCTAGCTATGCACAAACAGGAATAGAAGCAGAAACAAATTAACTCTTATAAGTAACCTAGGGGCTGGTGTCACTCAGAGATAAAGCACTTGCCTGGCATGCATGCAGCCCTGGGTGTGATCCCTAGAACTCTAAAATTAAAAAATAAAAGATGAAGTGAAGCAAAAGGAACTCACTTTGACTAAGAAATGCCTCTTAAAAACTCACAAAAACCCCCCCAAATTCAATCTTGCCTTAAGAAATATACTCTAAATTAAAACACAGAAACAGTTTATTTTTGAGGTAAGACTATTAAAAATCCTACTCCTCATGAAGTCCATGTATATAATGCATATAACTCAGAGAGTATACCAAAAGACAACCAAGGAGCAAAAACAATTCTTATTTGTGGGAACAAAACACACTTGGTGATGATAAGACACGTGTTCTTATATTCTAGTCAACCCTAAAATGAACTTTCTTTACCTGCATGTATTTCTTATTAAAATTTAAATGTCATGCAACACTAACTCTGTTTATGACTTTCTCACTTTGAGACCTCTGTAAGTCGCAATATTTATCAATATTTATCTTGATATCCACATACAAATTAAGACAAACTTTATTCATCTCAAAACTCTCATTTTCCTCTGGTATTAAAGTTTTAATTTAGTACAGTGACTACTTTAATTCTATTGTACTTAACCTCACTAGAATTCATTAACCTCAAAAAAGCCAATGTGTAATTGTGATTTGCTATTTATTGCTCCTTTTTAAGTGGTTTTCTCTGTGAATTCTGGTCTGATGCGAGGCAACTAAGGATCTTATTAATTATTTGAGATCAAACAAAATTAAATGCATTTGTCTGTTTTTACACGCTTCCATTAATCATAAATTAACAAGTTTCCATACATCTAAATACTCTCCTACAGAGGCACACTGCACCAGATAGGGGTGGGAGGACTGAAGCTGGCTCACTCACTCCCTGACACCTCAGTGAAGCTCAGATTTGGACTAAGAAAAATGCTCACTCTTTACCAGAAGAATCATATGACAAGTGATTCAGTGTTGGAATGGAACCTGTTTTCCTGGTGTGAAAGGCGCTCACATTACCAGTAAGAACTAGAGTAATTTTGAATGTCCTTCTGGGTCAGAGAGAGAATTCACATATGTCTTTTGAGCCAGTGGGGTCTTATGAAAGAAGGCCAAATTTGAAGGAGAGAAGTGTCAATTAATCCACAGCATTTGATATAATCCTTATTTCCCAAAAGCCTATACTGGGGTGAAGAACAAGTGGAAAAGATGCTTCAGATTTGCTAGTTCTGCATTCTGCACAACGGGCTCTCAGTGCTCTTCATGGGGTGATGAGCTGCTTGCTCTGCTGGCCAGCACTCGTGTGCTCACAAGCACACACACGAGCACACGGGTACAGACCATGGAGACTTGGATCTCAGGCTTCTCTGTTCTAAGACAATTCACTCTCCTCTCAACTCATGGGGTATAGAACTGTAAGTAACTGCCAATTCTTCACCTGAACTTGACAGAGAAGGTTCTGGGAGGTTCTGGAGTTCAAAGAAGTCAGGGTAGAAATAAGGAAGCTGATTTCAAATCACACCAAATGAGGTATTAATTTTAGAAGCCTCATCCTACTGATTCTTCATACATATCTAGCAAAAATTTTTAATAACTTGACTTTTAAGTTCTTTCAGGAATAAAATGTGTTTTAGAAAGTTTATTTTCAATCATGCTAAATTTATTTCCTTAAGTAGTTATTCTCATTATGATGTAGATTTCAAATTATCAATTCCTAAAATGGAACACCTGGCAAAAATTATTTTAGATGGGGATTTAGAAAAATAATTATTTCTTACTAGGTTGTTTTTATTATCTTTCTGAACTGAAGGTTGGTGTTATCTTTTCAAGAAACAAATAGATCTTGAAATTATTCTGATCTTTGTAGATTTGTTTCTTAAGAGATATCTCAGTTATAAAGTCTTATGTTTGAAAGGGTATTTGTTTTTTTTAAAGAGAGAGAGAGAGAGAGAGAGAGAGAGAGAGAGAGAGAGAATTTTTTAGTATTTATTTTTTAGATTTCGGTGGACACAACATCTTTGTTTGTAGTGGTGCTGAGGATCGAACCCGGGCTGCCCGCATGCCAGGCGAGCGCGCTACCACTTGAGCCACATCCCCAGCCCCTGGTATTTGTTTTAAATGGATGCTTTCCTGTCAATACATGACACTTTTAATTATACCTAGAAAGTATTAATTTTATCTTATTTGCTTATTTATTTTTGTGGTGCTGGGAATTGAACCTAAGCTTTATGTATGCTAGGTAATTGCTCTACCACTGAATTACACCTCCAGCCGTGGAAATTATTAAAATGTCTGAAACACTAGATATTAGAAAGAATGTACCAAGTTTTCTAGATATCTTATTGATAATTTTTTAAAAAGAAAACACTTAAACATTGATGTTACTGCAGAGTAGTACATCTTATGTGACAGCCAGTGAAATTAAAGTTGATTAAATTCCTCAGTATGGACTTTGGAATTATCCTTCTCCACTATTGAATTCCACTGTGGAGAAACAGCCTTGAAAAATACTTATATTGATTTATAGGGTTTTTCAGTAAACATATTTGCCAACCTTCAGACACTTAGCTTTTAGTTCACCATTGATTTATTCGTACCAACTTCTCCTTCTTTATTGCCCCTGTTTGCAAAGAGACGCTGAATAGATGTAATAAGAAATATCTTGGAAAAGATAGAAAGCAATGAACAGATGATAGAAGACTGACAGGTGGACAGAGAGACCGACAGTTAGTCAAAGGCTCTTCACTGTCTCCCTTCTCCCTACCCTGTACACAGCATTTGGGATTTGCTGAAAGCTTATCTCAGACCAGTGAGGTAGCCAAAGTAAGTACAGGGTTGACCAGACTCCAAGACCTTTAGAACAATCATCTCTGGACTGCAAATACACCTGCAGGGGCATTTTCTCAGGCCATGAGACAACTCATGTTTATTATGCCTAGAATTATTCCAAGATCTAGAACATCATCAAAGGATGACCCTGTCTTAAGGTTAACTGTTGAAGAACCAGAAGTCTCTAGTCATACATGAAGCACTGAATTCATTATAGTGCAATGTTTTCCTCCTGATAAAACAAACTGCATCAAATGGCTGGCATTTTGGAAATTTCCAGCATATTAGAATATTGAACAATTCAAATTAGAATTCTTAGCCTGACATAAGGGTAATTAGGATTTGGGAAATTGGGAATACCAAAATTAAAAGCAATGCAGAAAAGATTATAAACACACACATAACTCTTATATCTCAATGCAAATTTAACTTAGAGTCAACTATTAGATTTTGCCTACACCTAATTGTGCTCAGAAACAACAGCCTATTCTTTTTCCTTTAATTCTTTATTTAAACCTCCACTGTCTCACTTCCTAGGTAAGCAGTTTTGTGCAAACAGTATTTATCTTTGGAGGTCAAGTGATATACAACATGTTAATGACAGAAATTAACTTTGACCCCAAATAATTTTATAAAATCACACTTTAATTAATAAGGATGTGTTTTTCTTTAAGTAGTTTCCATGTGACATTTTAGACATTCTTAAAATATCTTTGTCAAGTTGAGTAATGCATTTCATATTATTATTTTAATTTTTCCATCTGAGGGTACCAGCAAGATTAAACCATGTTTCATAGTCATATCAAAGGTTATTTCCATTTGTAACTTATCTCTTTGTGTTTATGTGCAGTTTGCTGCTGGAGAGGTTTATTTTTCTGTTACTAATTTGAAAAGTAATTTATAATGTATGTCTATTATTCCAGAAATTTTCATTGTTTATAAAGCTCTATCCTTCACCTTGCTTATATTTGAGATGTGCTGACAAAATCCTCATCTAGTAGAAATTAGGTTTTCTGCACAACAATCTATATGTTCTCTCATTAATTTCCATTGATACAATTTGGGTATACAGATATATTATTGATTCTGATTTAGGGTCTATTTCCCTTCTCCCAGGACCTTTTCCCTATGAACTTCTGTGATATAGACACTTGAGAGAAATTAAAGAACAGAGGAGCAGGCAGACATTGTCTTCTGGAGAAAATCAGAATGTACGTTTCTGTACACTATACAACCCTGAAACTGGACTTGGGCTTTGAGTGTGTTGAGACAAGTGCAGAGAATGTATTTCTAGAGCCTCTGCAAAACACATGTAATAGTGACTTTTAGGGTTTTTTGTTTTGCTTTGTTTTTTCTCTAGGGCTCTTTCAGACACTATTAAAAAACCACATAACAATAAAGACCAAGGTAGGGGGTTTCTGTCCCTGCTTTGTGAGTATCTTGATGGTCTTAAGAGGCCTTAAAAAATCCTTAGAGCCCTATGTCATGTATCTTAATTCTAAAGTGACTGAAGACTGTATATTACTAGTAAAATAAAGTCTCAAATCCTAAACAATTAACTCCTATCATATAATGCAGTTAGTTGGGAAAATAGTAAGCAATATGGAAGGCGATGGATCACCAGGAAGGTCCTATGGGTATGTCTGCCAGTCAATCCCCCAGCCCTGGGGCCTTCCTAAGGAGCTGATGTGTAGCATGGAAAGAGAATTTGTGACTGTATTAAGCCCTGTGAGCACAAGCTCAGAACTGCTGCAGCATTGTAGCTACATGTCGGCTTCCCATAATATTCACAAATTGTACATTTATTCCCTGAGATAACTTCTCACAGTCTCTCTGCACAGTCCCTGAAGTCCATTACTTCCCCACTGATTTTAAACATTTCACATTTACTATATCAGACTGTGATCTGGTGTTGAGCTACTGTAGAACAGCATTAGGAATTCTTTCAGGGATGTCCAGATCCCTTTCAAATATTTCCAGATGATGCAAAGGAAAAGACATATGTGTGTGGCTTTTTTATAGCCTTGTAGACCTCCCGCCTGGGGTTTAGGCCAGGCTGCAGGTAAGCTGTAGCCACATGGCTGCTCTTGCCAACAGCCCCTGAAGCAGTGCTGTCCCACGTGACTGACTGCTCTACCCTGAGTCAACTGGAAGGGCCATCTCAGGGCTCTGCTCTGTGCCCACTGCCCTCCTGGGAGAAAGGTGAGGTGAAATGTGCTCTTCTTCACTGATGCCACACACAGATGCCACATGGCTTCTCTTCGATCAATTCAAGACATTCCGGGGTGTAGTGAATTAATAAGATTATCCCGAATTGCCCTTCATTGACTTCTGGTGCAACTGTCTTTCCTGTACAGGAAATTATAAATTATGGACTCACTTCCCACAAAAACATCCATCTGTACTGTATCTTGCAAAAGAATCTTGATAAAATTTCCCTCAATTCACATTGTTACCCTAAAATACTGTTACTGTGTGCGTGTATACAAATGGCTCCATTTTTGTACATAAATGTAATTTAGAGTTATTTAAATTGTTTTTTTTTTTTTTTTTTTTTTTTTTTTGGTACAGGTGATTGAACTCAGGGGCACTCGACCACTGAGCCACATCCCCAGGCCTATTTTGTATTTTATTTAGAGACAGGGTCTTGCTGAGTTGTTTATTGCCATCTTGCTTTTCCTGAGGGGCTGGCTTTGAACTCGTGATCCTCGTGCCTCAGCTTCTGGAGCCCCTGGGATTATAGGCATGGGCCACCACACCTGGCTGATTTAGGTAGTTAATTATTTTCAGAGATATTTGTTGTGGGATGACCTGTCCTCTTTGCTGTGCATGTGGTAAAACCCTAACCCCAAGTCCAACAGGATGTGACTGGAGGGATTAAAATGGTGTCATAAGCAAGGCCCTGAACCTCTGTGACTAGTGTCATCATCAGAAGAGGAAATCAGGACAGGGACATACACAGAGGAAAGTCCACAGTAAAGACGTCAGGGGAAGACTGATCTACAGGGCAAGAGAGGCCCAGAAAGAACTCACATCTGCCCATGCCTCTGTCTCCGACTTCTAGCTCGAGAATAGAGAGAAAAGGAATTGCCGTGCAACCCGCCCCACCTGCGGTACTGTGTGCCCTGTGCTTAGGGTTTTCCTCCTTTACCTATTTTTACTATTTATTATTCCTTCTAAAAAGCGATTTTCCTTTATTCTCTCTTTCCAGAACAAGGAGACTCATCTACAGATCTTATGGCTGCCAACACTGCAGTGGTATCTGAGTTCAGCCCCTGGTAAAGGGTTTTTGAAAGTCTCGAGAAATATTGGACTTCTCATCTCCCGTGGTGTTGTTCCTAAGTATGCAGTGGGCATGGGCTCTAGGGCAAACTGAACATGCACAAGAATGCCAGCGTGTTCACAGCTTACGTCATGATCAAAAGCAAATATATGATTGCTAATTTAAAAATGAGATCCCTGGAAACCCTAAACCATGTTTAAAAATCGCACTAGCAGTTCTATAGCTAAGATGTGAGCTGTTTTGTTGCCATCTTCCACTTACCCACAAACCTCCATTGAAAGCATCTCCCTCGCTCTTCCAGTACCAGTGCATGTATTTGACCCTCTCAGCCGATGTCCTTCCTGAAAACCTGAAGTCTCCAATGTGCTGTTACAGTGTGTTTCCTGTTTTTGGCTTTTCTACAATAATGCACTGTTGCAATTACAAAATGCAAGATGCTAACTGCCACAGACTTTCCATGCCAATCCTTCTACTATTGATCTGTGGACTTAAGCTACCTTGAATTTCAGTACACTTGAGTGGTGTGCACAAAGTGGAAATGTCTGACCACAGCTTGGAAAGCAAACTCTGTATTGTGCTTTCTTTTGGTGTTGGTACAGGTACCCTTTTGGTGACCAGAGCTGAGTCAGGGAGCAACAGAGAAGTGATTTCCAAGACTCTCAGTTTTCTGTAGCAATGAAGTGACAAGTGACAATAGAGCATGTGTCACCATTATGTCCCAGCTGTGATTCTCATATTCAGCCCAAAAATTGATATTCCCACCCTTTGCAGCTTGACTGGATATTCTGATCATATGTTAATGTATTTTGAAAGTATTTTTTCGAAGTTTCCCTTGATATTTAGTGAAACACATGGCCTCACTGATTTGTTTGTCCCCAAGTTTGTCCTAATGCCATGCACCCAGTAGAAATGCAACGTTTGTTAAATTAATGAATTCAAAAGAGACTGGATTATGGACTACAAATTAAACAGCACTTTAAACAAGATACATTAATTTAAATCTTTTGAAAATCAATAGTGGCATTTTGCATTGGTATTAAAAGTTTAAAAATGAAGTATGAGGTCATACTGCTCTTACAATCACTGTTATTAATAGATCATCAAAACTGAAGACATACTCACTTCCTGTTAAGATATACAATGACAGGACCTTACTTGCATGATAGAAAGAAGAAAATTCTAGAAAGAAAAAATTATTTCTTAAAAAAATATTTCCTATGAATAACCTATTCTTATTTTCTGGGTTTGATAGAAATAATAGTACCTGTCTGTGTTCCTGGGGAACTGTGAAGCTGTTTTCTATTCCATGTCACTCTCTTCCTGATGAATGGTATTTGCATCTTCCTTGAAGGAGCTTTAATATCATTGTTACCATGATTTTTAAACACAAGCAAATGACATTCAATGTATTTCAAAGAATCATATGTTGTCTTCTGCAACACTGAAGCATTTAATTATAAATATAAAATTCCTACTCTACTTAAAAGAAAAATTATATTTAAAGACCTAATGAAACAATTAAAATTAAAAATACTTAAAGATATTTCTTTTACATTTAAAGAAGGTTTGGTTGTGATGATTTTTATTATATTTATTCATCTAAAATCTTTATACCATTAAGTCCTCCTGCATTGAATCATACTGAATTATGCTAAAGAATTTATCATCATCTTTTGATATAAAACCACTAATTACTCAGTATTGCATTTAGGAGAAATTAAAATAGAGCCATAGATGTAGATAGGAGTAAAGAAAAATATTTTCCAGGCTAAGAAATTATTGACTGTATAAGATCCTTCTAACGTTTTGCACATATTTAGTTCTCAGACATACTCACGTTAGAAAAATATGAAAATTGTGCTTTAAGATGCTCCAGTAATTCCATTTTGAAGGGCAGGCTTATGATGCTATGAATGATATTCATAATATTATGTGAAGATAATGCAATTCACAAAGAACTTCCCCAAGGTAATTTTTATAATTATTCAAGAAGCTTTAAAAATAGACACTGAAAAAGAAAAAAATACTGAGCTTATTTAAATATACATTGTCTCCAAATTTTTAAAGTTCAAGATGAAAACCATTTCTAGTACTAAAAAAATCCAAAATGTAGGTTTAATTTTAATAAAGGATAGTGGAACAATAAATATATTTACTTTATACTCTTTTTGGTATAGATGCATCTTCTATACAAATTATAAACACGTTTCTCTTCACCAAGTCCTCCAAATTCTTGTGGAGATAGAATACTCTCAGTGAGATCAGTAATCAGATCAAAAATAACAGATAATAGTACTTTGAACCTATTACTTGCCAAAAAATATAACACAAAAGGGGAAAGAAAGACACAAATCACCCCACAAATAAAAAATACCTAGATGCAGGGTTTACATTGATTTTTTTATTATACCACATTCTCTATATGATACATTTTCATAAAGATAAAACAAACAAAAATTCCTCTTTGATAGAGTCTACTTTTTCTTTCCTTTATCATGTTTCATCCATTCATTGAAAGCTTGTTAACTATTCGACCACTGCCATTGTCTGGGGATCACTGGGGTGATCTGAATGCATGAAGACCACACAAGCCTAGATCTTGGGATGAGCCCTCCAGAGCTGTTTAGCCCATGTGCTTCCTCTCCTGATGCTGCTTCACTCATTCCTTGTCCCTTTGATCCTTCTGGAATATCTCTAGAATTACGGTGAAGTGTCAAAACACTGTGGGGATGATCACGTTTCTCATCACCAAGTCTTCCAAATTCTTGTGGAGCTAGATTGCTCTCAGTGAGATCAGTCACCTGCAGGCAAAGTTGGGGCATGCACTTTGGCATCTCAGCAGGAAACAAATGACACATTTTAAAAGGCTTAATGAAAATGACTCAGTGAAAGTGCTGTGTAGAGTGGTGTAAGGGTCAAGGGAGGTATTCTGGGGTGGCAAATTACCCAGGGACAAACAACAGGAGACAACTGTGCTGGTACTTTGCCTGAAGGGACAGGGGCCCCTGTGAGCTTGGACTATAGGGGGCTATCCAGCTAGAGCTGTAGCCCCAAACAGATGCAGCCACACCAAAATGCAATGAGGAAGGAAGGGAAGGGTGAGGACTGCCGCAGTCTGGCTGGGCACAAAATCACGAGCCACTCAAGCAGGAACAAAGTTTATTTTTTTGAAACTGCCGCCAATGTCCCGTACCGCCCGGGAAGATTTTTTCCACCCACTCGGCCTCCTCTCGGAACCGCAGAGAGAGCTCCTCCCCCGGAACTCCCCCCTACTGTACTTCCCCAACCAATGGGAACTCTCCAGGAGTCCGGAGCCGGCCTAGGTGAACAGCAGGAGTCCAATATCCATATGAATGCAGATCTTAACATAATCATATCATCTCAATGGCTAGCTGGCGTCACCTTTCGACCAAAAATGCCATGCATCATATACTTGGCTCTTAACAGAGGACCTTACCCTTGTGCTGACTTCCACCCTCCCATCTTCAGGTGCTACCTCATATTGGTGGAACCCAACTATTCCAGAGGACAGTTTTAAAGTCTGTCTCATGGGGCAAATTCCAGGGCAACAAAATGGCAAAAAATGAGTCTGAGAACAAAGACAGAAGAACCAACAGCCCAGAATTGTGTCCACCTGCATCTCTCGTTTCCCTGGGTTGATTTCATCTAGATGAAGTTGTGTACCTAATGTAGGAGAGGGCTTCATCATATCATTGGTAAGGGATATCAATTCTGGTTTACTCACCCAGGAAAATAAATTTTCACTATCATCAAAGCGTTCTTATCAAACAGATCAAGGCAGAGGAGATGAGAGATGAATTTGGAGAGTGGAGAGAAAATAACTAGCGTGTGATATGTTGAAAATACCAAGGAGGAAGCCATGGGATTAGAGAGGGGTAGCAAGTCCAAAAGGATTCAGATGGAAATCCTCAGGCAAAGCCAGGAAGAAAAATTGGAATGTCCAAAGATGAATGGAGAAAGATGATCAAAATTAACCAGGAGAGGGATGGAGGGGAGTTCGGGACTTCATCAGAACCTGAGAGTCGAGGATGCAGAGTGCTCAGGGAAGCAGCCTCCATCTCTACTCCAGAGACACAGCTGTGGGGCAGGTTTTCTGTGCATGACCCCCACATCCTCCTCACTGTGCAGTTTCCAAGGGAATAGGATCCCACATTCTCCTGGCAGCCCAGATCTGGTGTTGATCCTACAGAGAACCACTTTGCTCCCACCCAGCAGATCAATGTTTTATAAAACAAAACAAATAAACAAAAATAGCATGCCTTTATCTAAATATCACCACTTTCTCAAATCCTGTTAAGAACTCTCTTGCGTTGGCCAGAACCCTGAATCCTCTGTGAGCTCTCTGTCTCATTCATTGGACCCAGTAGGCAGAGCTTGTTGGCCACAGTTTGCTCTCTGGGGTTCATGGGCTGATTTGGATAGGAAAGTTGATTGGGAGGGTCTGGGGAAACAAAACCATGTGCTCCAATGAAACACTTAGGCCTTCTGTGCAGTTGCCTCAAATCTGCCCTTGCCTCAGAGGTCCTTCCCTCATCCTCCCTGGCTGGTGGCTTCCCTCACCATCCCCCATGCAATCTGCTTAGGAGCTTCAGAGGTAATTTTCATTGTTTTCTTTGCTTTTCATGGTGTTATATGACATGAGATTGGATCCTTTCATCTTAAGGTGAACGCTTGCGGGTCTGGAATTGCTTCTTGTATGTACTGTGTATATCTGAGGGACAGGCACAGAGTGCTCTTCATGAGTCTTCACAGAATGAATGGGTTTTGGCAAGAAGAACATGGCCCCACTGATGAGGTAACCTTAACCATTTCTAATCCCAGAATATAATCACTATAAATATGCAATGGAGTTTCAGTGCCTAACGGCAAATAACGCAGACATGTCCTTGCCTGAAAACCAAAAATGAGCTAATGATGGGCTCTGGCTGCCAAGAAAATCAAAACCAAATTGCAATATCAACTTGCAAGTGGAAAGTGAATGCATAAAAATCAGTTTTGATCATCCTAATGGAAGTAAGATGTCCAGACTAAATGAGAGAACAAAAACAACTTGTCTAAGGACAATAATGTTTTCAGTGAGACTTGCTTTAAAAAGGAATCAAAAGAACTGAGAGGAGTACAAGTGACAGGCAGTGAAAGATGAACACAGCTGGGAAGACTTGAGTGTGTTTGTAGGGCTGGAACACAGAGGGACACGTTCCTAGTGAGTTATGTGAAAGGCTGTCTTGTCAAATGTGTCCTCAGTTTCTTCTGTAATGCTTCAGAGTTTGAGACTTGATCAGTCAGCAGAGGGTATTGGGAGGCAGATTGGCACTAAATATAAAGAATAATTTTACAATGATTTCAACTACCTGCGGATAAAAGAAAAAGACCTTTAGGAATGAAAACGTTTCATACTGGGGTAGATCAAAAACATTCAGAGGAGAAGCATTCCCAGAGGGAACAAGAACACCTGGGCAATACCCACATTCCAGGTAGGGTTTCAGGGTACTGCATAAGGCTGGCTGCTGGCTTTCTAGTTGGTACTGTTAACTCTCTAGTTTTATTTATTTATTTATTTTTGCCCTGAGGACAACCTCAAAGGATGTAAACTCATTCACATATTTTTTTTTCATATGAAACTATTGAATTGTAAATACTCATGATTACAGGAGTAGTCATTTGGGACTATTTCCCCCATAAAGAATGACTTATAGCATCATCTCACTTCTCAAAGAAAAATGCCCAATATTTCAGTTTATCTAGAGGTAGATTAGCATTACCCTGGGAATAGAATAATTCATTACTATGTCAGTGGGACCCTGGGTTAAAACAGATGAATGCCATGTATTAGAATATAAGACTATGAAATTGATCAAATGGAATATGTTTTCATACAGCTTCAAATGTGTGAAACTTCAAAATCTATGTTCCATGTGTAAATGCAAAGATTTTCAAAATTCACTAGAAAATCACCTGGGAATGCTGTTAAAATCTACTTCTGTATTTTAGCCCCAGAAATTCTAATATGTGTCCTGTGGAACCTGAGATGTTGCCTGCAAACTGTACACTCTGGGAGAATCGCTCATGAGTCAGGACCCTGCTGCTTCTTGGAAACAATTATCCAGAAAGTA
The DNA here is from genome assembly GCF_047511675.1 of Marmota flaviventris. Classification (NCBI taxonomy): domain Eukaryota; kingdom Metazoa; phylum Chordata; class Mammalia; order Rodentia; family Sciuridae; genus Marmota; species Marmota flaviventris. The sequence continues at coordinate 15,468,436 of NC_092509.1, read as the reverse complement.
TAGCCCCACACAGAAGAAAGAGGAGCAGGAACACAACACAAGTGGAAATTTTGCTACTGTAAATTTCTGAATTTCCCCTACTCATGAAAAAAAAAAAAAAAAAACAACACATATGCTAACAAGGCCTAATGCTTATAATTTACCTATTCCACACAAGAAATTCAGAATTGAAAGTGTGTAGTGACTAAAAAGATATTTCTGAATAGAATTATTAATTAATGCATCACCTTATTTCTTGTCTCCTTCTTTTAAAAGCATCAGTTATTAAAATCAAACCAATGGTCCTCCCTATAAAGCCCATTTCAAATATCTTTGATATTAAGAAAAAAAAAAAAAACCAGTTCAAGTTCTAGCTTATTTCCCCAAAGCAATTCTCATTTTAATTCAGATCTGTATGATGACAACAACAACAACAAAAACTTTCCAAAAATGTCATCTCTCTGATGCCTTATTTTATTTCCCTTGAAAATGTTTGTGTTGGTTTAGATAATTCTGGTCTTGCTTAAAAGAAAATTGAATTTGTGCATTAGATGAAAACTCTGATGAGATATAATACAGCAGGAATTAACTGAAGTAATAACAGCCGCATGTTGGGAGCTGGCGTTATCACCTGGAATTGAAAACCAATCTTTTGAACAGTGCTAAAAAAGCCACTTCATCTTGACAATGCTTCAAACTTCTTTGTGAAGAGTCAGAAAGAAACAAAGTAATGAGGACATACTAAAAGAAGGCTGTGACAGCTCAGCACCTGTTTTGCTTAAGGCATTCAGAATGAAATGGACTATTTTTAATTAAAGAATTATCTGGATTCTAGAATCAACACATCTTACTTCAAAAGCTGTCCTGGACATCAGTGTTTGTGTCCATGTATGCACATGTAAGCATATGTAACAGGTATAACACCTTTTTTACCATGAGTGCTAATTCAGTAACTACACTTCAGTTTGTTAAAAAAAAAAAAAAAAAAAAAAAAAAAAAAAAATATATATATATATATATATATATATATATATATATATCATAGTAATTTAGTGTGTAAATTATAAAGGTGTAAATTATATATGTGTAAATCCTATATGTAACATATAATATATAATATATATAGTATCTATAATATCTATAATATATAATTTACATTTGCACAGGTGATGAGGTTTTTCTGGGAACTACGGTCCTTGGGTTGATGGTGCAGCCCTTCAGCCTGTAAATTATATATGTAAGTATATAATTTATAAAGTAACATGTGCATATACAATTTAGAAACTAAATTATATGTTTAGTTTTACAAATGTATAAATTACCTATATATGTCATATACAGAGATGGATAGACAGGCAAATATATACATATATATATATATATATATATATATATATATATATATAAGTATAGATATCTCTCTGTGTGTGTGTGTGTGTGTGTGTGTGTGGAGAGAGAGAGAGAGAGAGAGAGATTTTTAATAAGTAGTGGTCAGCTTCCACCAAGTGGCAGGTGAAAGAAGGCAAGGAAGATTCCCTTGAAGATCCTCCTTACTGAAGCATCAGCTTGCTCTTCTGAGAAACTGTCACTTGGGATTGCTGTTTTTTCTTGACAAGTGAGCCTGCTGCCTTCCTGCTGGCTTCTTCCAAGCAGAGGCAGGATGCTTGTCTGTGTGCAGGAATGCTCCTGTGAATACCCAGACAGCACTATGCTACGTCATGGCCCAGGTCCTCTGTCCTCTTCAGTAGATCTGTCCCTGTCTCTGGCATCATGTCTTCTAACCTTTCCCTATCCTGAGTAGAAGCAGCCCTATTGTAGCTCATGATCCTATTACTTGGGTAGAAATGAGCAGTCTAGAGATCAGCACTTGAAGGAAATGCTTTCTGACATTTAGAATTGGCTTGTGGACACTGGTGTGTCTGCTCTCCTCTTGCAAAGCTCAGAGCTGTGTGTTGAAGCCTTTCCATTCTGTGGGCCCAGGATCACAGAAAGAAGATTTGCTTATCATTACCTGGAATGCACTGTACTCTCAGGGTTAGGGTTGGGTAGGGAAGAAGGATAGGTAAGGGACAGGAAAGCCCTGAATAGCACTCAAGTCTACTGAAATTGGTTCCTTAGGAAGTGGTGTGTGCTTAGTATGGACCATTTGTATGAGGCTTGTTCCTGGGTTCATTGGGGGCTCCACAGGTATGATCCCCAGTGCAGGTCCTGCCTCTGGTCTCTGGTGCCTCCACAGCTTCCTTCCTGTCCAGCTCCTCTGTTGAAGGCCTTTTGAACGAAAGTAACTTTAAAACCACCAACACTGGCTTTGCTGTCCCAGCCTGTACCTTTGTTCTTGGAAGTCCTGCACAGGTGATGAGGTTTTCTGGGAACGTTGGTCCTTGGGTTGATGGTACAGCCCTTCAGCCTGTTTCCACAGCACCTTCCAATGCTGCCACTCCTGGCTGTATACTGTTGTCACAAGATAATCCCTCCACCAGTGGGTATTTCCCTCAGCTGCGAGGGAATGAGTTCTGCCCTTTGAACTCTTCCACACTAGTCTTGAAGTGAGGAGAAAGGTGGGATTCGAGGAAGATAGGTAACTCCAAAGAACCTTCTAATCTGTAGCCAACCTCTGTGAACATCCTCGACCTTCTCTCAGGCTTCAGGGAAGTGCCCAGTGAAGACAATCAAAACTCACCCTATTCCTGCTGCTCTTCTCCCACATTACCTTCCAGAAGCCACCCATGCTCCCCTGCTCCCGGGCCACCTCCACTGTCAAAGCCAGCCATGGCTGGCTGTCTTCTTCACATTGCTTTATGTGAACTTGCCTCTCCTTCTTGCTTCCATGAGACTCTGAGATCACATAGGGTCCACATGGATAAGCCAGGATGATCTCCTGTCTGGATGTCATCAGTGGCCACCTCAGCTCCATCTGCAATCTCAGTTCCCCTTCACCATATGAAGGGTCCATCGATCAGGACAGGGCGCCTGGAAGGTGCTCGCACTCTGCCTGCAACAGCCTCTCACTTGTGAAGCCTCATTCAAAACATCTGCTTCATTTTGAAATGTGAGAACTCTTAGAAATGATTTTGTATCAGTGCTGAGACTAAAACTGAGGCTATTGGACCCCACTTTATATCTTGTTAAACACAGGTGCCTACACATAACTTATGAATATTAAAATATAGTTCCAGTGTTTACACCATTTCCTCCTCCCATAGAAATTGGTGGAATAATTTCTTATTAGAGGGCTAATCCTTTCTGCTACATTTCTTTGATCTTTGAACAATTTTGTTTCATTTGCTAATCCTTTAATATCTGCCATCAATGTATGTTTTACCATGATTTATGCTGAAATTAACTATGGATTAGTCTTGGTATCTCTTTGTTTCCGTGCTAAAAGTTAATAATTAACCTAAAATACTCATTAACTAATTTTTGCACTTTCCTAATTCCTTATCTCTTATTTTGTCATTGAAAGGATCATGCCAAAGACTGGTGGAACTTATTCCCCTCCAGTGATCCTCCCATAGTAAAATGCTGATAATGTTAAGAGAATCATTGTTTCCATAACTGTGGTGGAAATCTGAAGGGGAGAACACTTGGCAGAGACCCACTTGGGACCAAAGAGATAAGCTTATTGTTACTTAAAAACTTTATTTTGTTATTTGTTGAATTATCTCGAAACCAAGTAATGTCCATTTTGATGGGTGAATGTATAAAAGCTGGCGAGACCTCAGTTGACATTACACTCTAGTGAGCAGTTCTGCATAGCCCTGTTGGATTCGTAGAGCAAACTAGAGAGGTCCTTTTTTAACAGTGGCCTCCTGACACTGATGAGTCATACAGGTTTGTGATTGTAAATCCCAGACACCCTCACATCTACCTGTCAGCTCCACTTCAGCCCCCATGAGCTACATTTTGGGCCACCTTTTCAAAAAGCAGAAGCAGGCCTAATGGGTTTAGTAAAACTCTGCTTTGAGGGTTTGCAAGTTTTTCAATCTGAGATTTTTTTGCTACTCTATTTTTCTTTGGTAAAAAATTAAAAAGTTGGTACAAGTTGGCATTGACTGCTTTAAGTGGTTGTCAAGGTGCTGAAGGAATTTTAACACCATGGAGACATATCTTCAAGGAGTTTAACCTGTAATGAGGAAGAGGAATGACTTCAATGGTAAATTAGAATGGAATAAACATCAAGGAGATGTAAAGAAATCTTCACACATTTGGTAATGTGGTTCGGCTATATTAAATAACCCAAATAAACCATACTAATTTCTGTTTGGCCATTGAAATTCCTCGGCCATAGTTGTTGAACTGCATAACAGATGAAATGTAGAACAGCTATATGATCAATGCCCAGTCACTTCCAGATTTCTGCCTTGGCAAATCATGCACACTTCATGAAGATGCACATCCTAACCCATCAGAGTACTCTGCTGAGAAATTTCAATAAAATGGAATGTCTTTGACATTCAAAATCCATCTGTTTTCTCAGGATCTCCTGGACAGGCATTGCTGTGAGGAAACAGCCATGGAGGGAGCCTGCTGTAGGAAGGGTCGGATGTGTGCAGGAAACACAGGAGGCGACGAGGCCTTGCTCCACCATGACCACATTCCTCCAGCACCTGCTCTCCACTTCCTGGTTCTGCAGGTGTTACCCACTTTGTCTCTTCTCTGTTTGCTTTAATCTGCTTGTGTGTATTTTTAATTCATCACCCATGTTAGAGTTTGAAAGGCCACTTGTATGACGTCACTATGCCTAGGTCATGTACAAGTCTGAATTTTTCTACAAATTAATTTTGGTTTCTTATAACCAGGTACTGTTTTAGATCAGTGAAAGATGTGCCATTCAATATTTGAACTGAACTAATAGTGGTTTCCATTTACTTTTCAAAATATATAAGGCTGAGTTTATTTCCTATTTCACAGGAACCTGGAACACAGGAACTCTAAAATGCTATTCAAGAATAACGGTCCAGACATTCTGAACTATGGGTTAATTCATTAACATAGCCACTATCTTCCATTCATCTTTCAAAGGAAAATCCAGTTTTACTTTTGGGCCCCATAGATGAGGTTGAAATAAGTTTGTTTAGGAATGATTGAATTTTTCTAATAATAGTACCTTATATAAGATACAAACCTAGTCATCATACTATAAAATTCTGGCGAAGCAAGCCAGGGCTGGTTTGCTCTTGGAGATTTCATAGGCACAAGGTCCCTGAGATCATGGCTGATCCCTATAAGCTCTGGACAATGCCTTATCTCAGCCTGCACCATATTCTGATTAAGTCACTATTGAACTATGAATTAAGCCCAAGAGGTGAAGAACATGATCCCTGCAGGGAGGAAGGGAAAAGGTTTGTCCCTTTGAAAATCAACAAGCACTGAAATTTCAGACCAGGAAGAAATTCGTTCTAGATGGTGTAATGCAGGAAGATATCTCATGACAGGTTTTCTTGTTTGCCTCCATAGAGGGATGCATTTCATAGAAAACAGATGAGGTTTCTTCTTGCAGGAATATATAAGAAAAAATTAAAGATCTTCATTCACTCCCTCCACAACAAGAAATCACAGATTAAACAAAAAGAATATGTGTTCCTTGGAACCCATTGAAGACTTACAGTATAAAGAAATTTATAGGAACTAAATTCCAGAACAGTGAGAATGTCCCAAGTGAGCCAGTGGCAAAGTGTCCTTCCATCCCTGGACTCAGTGCTAAAACCAGGGAAGAGCAGTCACAAAAGTCAGATGTGAGCCATTTCTCAGAAAGGGAGGGACAAGAGACAACTTTGAGAAACTTGTGGGCCAGCGAATCAAATATGAACCTTTAAGAGTCTCCATCACAAAATGATCCACTCTCCCAAATAATTTTGTTACATGGGGCTTGTACTGAGGAAGCAGAGGCCAGGTGTGGGGTTAGAAAGTAAAACCATCTCACCATAGCATGACCTCACAGCCTCATGGTCCCATGTATCCCAATCTCAAGCCCTTTCAATCTCGTGATGACAAAGTCTCAGAGCCCTAAATTCTCACCATCTCAGAATCAATGCCTACGAGTCCTTTAAATATTTTAAATTCTGAGTAAATAAGTCAAACCTGCATCCACAATTCAGGCTATTTTAAGTCCAGTTGCTATCAATGATTTCAGCACAGGGGCAACAGGAGTGCTTGATGGCTGGTGTCAAAGGCAAAGATACTGGTTGGCTCAGACTAGTGAACTCCACACTCATTGTCTCCTGGAAGAGACAGAGGAGCTAGGTCTATGTCTCTCTCTCTTCTGATGACAATGATGATTGGTAGATAGATAAATAGATATACAGGGTTTCATATCATGTCAGTGTTCTGTTTTGAACACATTTTCCAGAACTAAATTTAAAAAATGAGGAATGCATTTTTTAAAAATGTATGATTTTATTAAGAGAAAATTTGTGAATAGAAAACTAGAGATAACTTAGCTATTGAAAGCAACAGAAATGAACAACCTTCATGAATATATTAAAGAATCTCAGAATAAAGATGAATATATTGCCTAATGAGATGGGAAATTGGAGATTTAGAAGGTATAAAAATAGCAAATTCTAGAACTAAAAACTGAAATATCAGAAATAAAACTAAAACCATCTTTAGATTTTTTTTTTATAATGCTGATCCCCAGCCCTTTTTAGATATTCTTAACAATAGATTGAACATAATAAAGAAAAGTTTTGGAGAATGTAAAGAGGAAATCAATAGTAATGACAGAAAAATTAGAGAAAGTAAAAAGACTACAGAGAGTTGAAGACTTGTAAGGAACAGGAAACAGACCCGGGGGGGGGGGGGGGGGAAGAACAGAGGTCACCATCAAAACCAGCACTCATGATCCAGGTGACTCATTGAAATATATGCAGGATAAATAAGCAAACAAGTGTGTCTGAGCCCATGCTTGAATACCAGCAGAAAAAGAAAACAGTCTTAGGAGTCGGACACAAGGAAAAGAAAGATTACCTTCAGAGGAATGAATGGCAGAACTCACCAGAAGGAGTGGAGGATAGATGGCAGGGAAAATGTCTGTGCAGAATGGAAAATTGAAACGGGAGTTGCAAGCCTAGATTTCTGTATCTCTATGTGTGCACGTGTGTGTGCACATGTGTATGTGCATGTTTGTGTGTTTGTGTGTGTGACCTTTCAAAAATAAAAGCATATCTATTGGAGCAAAGCTTATCGGGATGTTTTCCAGAAGAATCATTCTACAAACACATGAATTCTTCAGGTGAGGGGAAATGATATCAGATCAGCCCAGGTGGGTACAGATGGAATTCTATGTACCACATATTCTCTAAATCTCTTTAAATATCTATTAGCGTTGCCCCTTGGCATCCACAGAGGATTGGTTCTAAGACTCCCAGGCATACCAAAATCTGCAGGTGTTCAACTCTTGTGTGAAATTGCATGATATGTGCATGTGACTGTGCAGTTTTTCTATGTACTTTAAATTACTTATGACATCAGTAAGTAATTATAGCACCTTATAATTAATTTCAAGTAGGTTGCTCTCCAGATTACCTGTAATCTCTACAACAAAGTAAATGCTATGTAAATAGTCTTCATATTGTTTAGGGAATAATGACAAGAAAGTCTGAATCCATTCAGTACATACAATTTGCCCAACTGCTTTAAGTTCAAGGTTGGTTGAAGGCATGAATGCAGAGGGCCATCTGTACTTGCTTAAAGAAAAAAGTTGTGGCAATATATGATAGCATATTATGTGGATGAATAACTCAACTTAGGACAAAAGCCCAATGGACAAGAGGGGAAAATTAAAAACAGCATATCATTGTTTGTGAAGTAGCTGGGTAAATAGTAATATATCAAAATGCATCTTATTATTGCCCTTTAAACAAACAATAATAAATAGCCCAAAGAAGTGGCATATTTAAAATATCAATAGTGGAGATAAAATGTAATACTGTATTGAAAATAGACAGTGCAGGACTGCACTCAGAGAGATAAGGAACCCAGACAGTGGGTGCTTTAAAGTGGGGCAGCTCTCTGCCTGTGCAGTCTGTGGACAATCAGAGCCAGGCAGACTCCTGGAGATATGGAGACACACACCAAAGCTTGGAGAATACAAATGAGTGGTTTTCAGGAAGTAAACACAGTGGGTGGTGTTTAGAAAAAGAATCCCAGGACTTTGTGTTGGGTGCCCTTAGGTTTTTGGTAGGCATGGGGCTCTGCATGTGTAATGCCAATTCCATGTGGCTGGGAAAATGGACTTTCAGAGATGGATTCTAGGCAGCTCACCATCCTCACCAAGTACAGAGAAAATCTCATTGTACTCAGCCACTGGAGAGTCCTGTGTCCTCATGCAGACCATCAAATGGAGGCCCCTGAAATGATAGCTGCTCTAACCCCACACCAGCAAAGCTTAAAAATATACCTGGAGCAGGGAGCACTGGTGCATGACTGCAATCCCAGCAACTCAGGAGGCTGAGGAAGGAGACTCACAACTTGGAGGCCAGTCTCAGCAATTTAGCAAGGTCCTAAGCAACTTAGTGAGATCTTGTCTCAAAATAAAAATTAAAAGGTCTAGGGATGTGGCTCATGGTTATGTGTCCCTGGGTTCCATCCCCAGTACAAAGTAGTAATAATAATATTAATAAAATAAAAACTGATCTTGAAAGGATCAAGCTAGTCCATATGCACTTTACCTGTGTGCTAGAATGATAACCACCAAGTCCTATTACACAGCTCTATCCAGACCCTTCACAGATTAGCATCAAGAGAACAGCATCCAACAAAATGTACTAAACTTGCCAAGGAAGAATAAGTAATTCCAAACTAGAAGAAAAGCCAATCAATAGAAAAACACCCAGAAATTATAAGTACCATGAAACTAGCAGAAAAATAAATATTAGCAAAGGTTTGTAGCTCAGTGGCAAAGAGCTTACATGCCCACAACTATCACCAGTATTGAAGAACAAACAAACAAAAACACATTTGGATAATAAAAAGAGACATGAAGGACACAATTAAATGGAGTTTCTAGTTATAATCATTAACCATGTAAGATTAAATACAAATTAACATTGCATAAGAAAATTTCAGCGAAATTGAAGCCCTAGTATTACGAATTATTTGAAGTGAAGCAAAGAGAAAAAAGACCAAATAATATTAACTAATTTATACTCAAGGTTTATGGGGAAAATATTAAATCATTTACCTTGCATTAATTGAAGTTTTAAAAATAGAGGAGTTAGGAGGCTGAGGCAGGAGGACCATCAGTTCAAGACTGGTCTCCATAACTTAGCCAAGATCTTCAGCAACTTAGAAAGATCCTGTCTCAAAATAAAAAATAAAAATGGACTGGGAATGCAACTCAGTGGTAAAGTATCCCTGGGTTCAATCCCAGTGCCCAATAAAACAAAACAGAAGTACATAAGTGACAGAAAGAACCATAAAAATGTTTTTGAATGAATAATGTCCAATATTCCCCAAATTGGATGACAATTACATACCCAGAGATTCAAGATTTTTTGACAACCAAGTAAGTATAATACATACACACACACACACACACACACACACACACACACACCACATGGCAACTATTAATTGCTGAGAAAGTGGAATAAAGAGAAAAAATTTAAAGATGGAAAAAGTATATTTGTATGCACATGTACACATACATATATTTATTTATGTCCATATCATATATATGGTGTCCTGTGGCCTGTGGGACTATTGGATTCATTTAAAGCAAGCATCAACTGTACATTTTTGTACATATCATAGCTTCTAAATTAAAATTTAACCTTATATTTATCCATATTTTGTTTGTTTTCATGACGACTCCTCAGGAGGCAGAAGCAGCTAGTGTAGACCACTAGTTAGTGATTATGCTTGGGTTTACTTTATCCTTCTTTAGAGGAATTTTAAGACCTCAAAACATAAGGGTAATACACATGTTCTATTTTAAGTATTTGTTATATATGGTTAGTACATCCCCAAAAAGTGCTGTTCTGGTTAAGAATCAAATGGCAAAGAAAAGCAGGAAAAGACAGGAAAGTAGAAAAAGACTAAATATTCCCTAAAACTAATTTTTAGGAATTTACTCGATGGACAATTGAAGGTTTAGGAATGAAGGGAGAACATGGGTGGAAAGGAGAGGCCACTTTTCATGAGCACTTTTTTTGGGGAAAAAGGAAAGATCATAACTATCTTTGTTGAAACATTTTGTGTTTTTCTACCACAATTTTGGATTCTTTTTTTCTTGAAAAGCATTTTTTTCCTTTGCTGATTTCATTTTTGTGAACATCCATTTGCTCAGCTGCAACTCTGGGACACTACTGAGAAGCAGAAATGGTAAGTGGAAGTGGTGAGCAGGAGGAGTTTCAAGATCTTTCTATCCACAGGAGCATAATGTTTCCAGTAAAAATCAACAAGAAACTATAGAATTGCAACACAAAGCTATTTTGATTCCAGGACAAAAAAAAAAAAAAAGAAAAGAAAACAATGATATGATTCTAAAGAAGGGTTTGAAGGCAGATAGATGATATAAAATTCAGCTGAGCCCTTAAACAGAAATAGACACTGGGCAGCATACCGGTGAAAATCTAATCCATCCTTGCTCACATATCTCATGCCTATCACAGCATTACTGATAGGCATGAGATATGTCCCTATGAATCCCAAAGTCCATCTTGGTTGTGTTTTGCAAAAGCAAGTAGTAGGTGTCCTGTGGCCTGTGGAACTATTGGATTCATTTTCTTGGATCCCCTTGTTAACTATGTTTGGTTTTGTTTTTTACTATGAATAATGATGGCATGTGGACAAAAATACAATTGAACAATAAATTCCTGATGTGTGCCATTCAGAATTGTTCACAAGAAGATCACAGAATTCAGCGGGAGAGTGAACCAGGTTATCAGCTAATGCTTCCTTCTTTCCAGTGTTGGAGAAAGAGTTTACTTTATCATCTCCTCGGGGTGTACTAGAGAAGCAGAACCCCAACCTCCATCCTGCAAATACACAGAATGGCTGTTCTGTATGTGCAAACTGTTACAGATACACCAGGCTAAGGGGAACCTGTGACGAAAGTGTGACTCTTGAACCTAACTGCAGAAGAGCAAATAGAGAGTGGTTTGCAGCTGCTATTAAATATTAAGAGGTCTGAACAGACAGGACTACTTTGAGATCAGTGGCCAGAAGAGGCTTAAGAACAAGAAAATGCTAAAATAAGGAAAAGACACGGTATAGTCCCAGACCTAAATGTTTTCCTTAACTACACCATCCTAGAAATACAGTGCAAAATATTTATTAGGTCTTACTAATTTTACATGTTTACTAGGTTATTATTTGTTAACTAGGCTTTGATAAATTGTCGTTTCCATAACAACTGTCATCAGCATTTTTACTGGAGTTGAGTCATTTTATTGCTTTCCACTTCTGGGAAGCATGGGCCATAATCAAGTTTCTTCACAGATAAAGATGAGGAGACTTAAAGCACACAATGCGCTTGAGGCAGAATCATAGGGGACAAAGCAGAGGCATTTTACAGAAGATGGGAATAATCAGGACTGATTAGCCAGAGCAGGGTCACACTTTCATCACAGGGTCCCCCTGGCTTTGTGTATCTGCAACAGTTTGCATAATATAAGCCACATATGGCTCTTGTTCTTGAGTACAGAAGTCTCTCAATGTTTTTGCTTTATTTCCAGATTTGAGCCACAGACAATATGATACCACCCATTACCGGTGACGAGTTCTGCTTCCCCACATATTGAAGTTTGAACATTAGAGAAGCACTGAGGCAAGCTTATAAAGCAGGGTTTATTTAAAAAGGGGTAACATAGACTTCTCCTTGGAGAGAGAGGGGGCCATAGCTGGTATCCTGGTAGCCCAAGAAGTGAGGTGTTCTGCCCTTTTTATATGTCCTAGGCTTCCTTTGTTCTCCTGCCTTTCCCCCCTTATCTCTCTCCTTCCTGCTGTACAACACTTCCCTGCACCTGTGAATTCACTGCTGCGTCCACAACTAGTTAGGAAGACAGGGCCTTGGTTCTGATTGATACTTTTGTACCTGAACCCATGTGTCTAACAGTGAAATAATACCCTAGACTAACCATTGACACCTTCAAAAAACCATGAGCAGCATTGTTGTCCCCGATGCACAGAAGTCTCCCAAAGCTGTCACTGGGAAGGATACCCTGGTATGTCAGTCACTGGCTTCATTTACAAGGCTTCTGCATTGAGATTGTGTTTACTTAAGGAGTTTACTTCTCACCAAGAGATTACTCATTGTTCAGATTTAGTTCTATTTAGCACAGTAGTGCACAACTGTTAATCCCAGTGGCTCAGGAGGCTGAAGCAGGTGGATTAAGAGTTCAAAGCCAGCCTCAGCAATTTAGCAAGAACCTAGGTAATATAGCAAAACCCTGAATCAAAATTAAAAAAACAAAATAAATTAAATTAAAAAAATAAAATAAAAAGGGCTGAGGATGTGGCTCAGTGATTAAGTGCCTCTGAGTTCAATTCCCAGTACCAAAAATAATAAAATAACAAGATTTGGTCCTGATGTCCGTCTGGTCTGTCAGCACAAAGCATGCTTGCTGATTAGATCTTACTCTAGGGTCCCCACAGGGAAAACTGGTTCAACAACAGGTGGGCTCTGCCAGCACCCAGCTCTGGCTAGTCAGCTCTGATTCTTCCCATCTTCTGCAAAATGCCTCTGCTTTATCTCCTACCATTCTGCCTCAAGCGCATTGTGTGCTTTAAGTCTCCTCATCTTTACCTGTGAAGATACCTGATTATGGCTCATGCTTCCCAGAAGTGAAAAGCAATAAAATGACTCGACTCCAGTAAAAATGCTGATGACAGTTGCTATGGAAACGACAATTTATCAAAGCGCTTTTATCACCTCTTTCCTCCGCCTTCCCATTCTTCTCTTTCACTTGTGCTCATCTTCCTTCCCCTTGTCCTTCCTCCTAGTCTTATTTTTACTATTATCATTTTATAAATATGGAAAATAGCCCCAGAAAACTTTATCAGTTTAAATAACTTGCAATCAAGGAAAATGATAGCTGGCAATATAGCTATATTTTAACACTCACTTGATCTCATTACTATTAGTCAAATTTGCCTTATGTATATAATTTTACAATGTGTTACAAGATTATGATGAAAATACACTTTTAAATATGATTAGGTATTTCATTGACCCGATTTAAATTTATTAAATACTCACAGCAAATAAACTTCTGATGTAAACTTAAAGAATTTACAATTTTGGATACCAAATAAATATCAGCTGCTCTTGCTATCAATGTGGTCCTGAATAATCTCCTGTGGTGGCGTGACAGTCCAGACCATAAATATGCTTCTGCAAAATCTTTCTTTTTTTCCCCAGCTGTTGGCTGAAAATGGAGCATTCTCCCTTAAGATTTTGACTAAATATGTAGAGAGTGAAGAAGCAATATAGAAAAATTGTAGGAATTAAAGAGGCAGAAAGGGGAAAATAACTAGTATTCTCTCCTTAATATGTAATACCTGCAGGTAGCAGATAATGTGCTAGGAAGTCCCCCAAGTCAGAGCAGGAAATAGGAAACTTTGTGAGGCACTTGTGATTTCCAAAGATTCAAGCATATCCTATTTTCCTCACCTGCAAAACCCAGGCAATAGAAAATCGTTTTTTTGTGTGTATGTGTAACAAATGGTTGCAAAAACCTGTACTTTTAAATTTCAGTGTAATTTAGTGCTTTTAGTGCTATTATAACTTCTAATAGAACAAGGTGACTGATGGGTAAAGATGTGTGGGCACAGAGACACCACGGACTGCACTTCCCTAGAGCTAACAGACATGCATTCTAGCTACGTAGCTCGCTAGATATAGGTGTAGGCATAGGTGTGGAAGGATGAAAAGACAGCCATGTTTATTTTTTTAATTATGATCAGTAGCAGGAAATAATTAAGAAATGGAAAAAGACTTATTTCAAAATAGTCAAAGGAAAAGACAATACGTGAGTGATTCTCTACAGCTCTTCTTCTCACCCTAATGTTCAGAATCCCTGTTGGAAAGAACACAACTCCAGGGAATCATGAATAATAACATAAAATATGGAGGAAAGTAAACCAGGGGATTTTCTGGCCCTATCTCAGTCTTAAATATGAGTAAAATCAAAAGACAATGGAATAAATCTGACATAATTTTCCCATGTATGTATATGAAAATAACACAGTGAATCCACTGTCATGATCATCCATGAGACTAGGACTTTATCTAGAGTAAGATATATTCCATGCTTGTATAATTATATCAAAATGGATTCTGCCATCATATATAATTAAATGAAGCAATATTTTTTTTAAAAAAAGTGAGTAAAACTACATCAAACTCATCCAACTTGGGGTTTCATAAAGATTGAACTACTAATCACAATAATATATGAAATTGTTTAAGTCAAATCTACCAATGTACAAGAATGAGGACACTGAGATTCATTTAGTTTACTACTAGTTGAGTTAATATTGGAGCATAGATCAAAACAGTTTGCTTTCCTTACATTTAAAAAAAAATATTCTAACAGATACACAAAAAAACAATAAATTTAAGATTCATTGATTAAAACTCAAGAAAAATAGAATTTGATAGATGAGAATTTATTATCTCTAATAACAAGCATCTTTAGAATCCAACAGGAAACATTTTTAGTAGGGAAATGTTGAAAGCATTCCCTTTAATATTAGAAACAGGAAAAAGATGTGCCCTGTTATCTCATCTTTTCTGTATTTTAATATAGTACAGTGCTAAAGACAAAAGTATTAAAATGTATGATGATTGGAAACGGACAGTAGAGATGGTTGCTGATAATTTCATTGGGTACAGAAAACATTTCAAATTGAATTTTAATATATCAAGAACTTACTGTTAGAAAATGCAATTATAAAAAAAATCACAATTTTCAAATCCAAAAATCAACCCCAAATGACCTGGGAATAAACCCATTAAAATCAAGGTGAATGCTTATTTTTTAAAAAAAAGTTTTTTAAAATCTTTAAAATATATTATTACTATGTTCTCTAAATGTTAATTCTCAACAAATAGGCTATAGATTCAACAAATTTCAAGATAAGAAAACAAAACCGAAACTACCCATTTTATTACAAAGCTTGAACATCTGATTTTCAAACATGAAAAACAGGTACAGTGTAACACACCAGTAATCCTAGGGACTCAGGAGACTGAGACAGAACAATTCCAAGTTCAAAGCCAGCCTCAGCAACTTGGCAAGGCCCTAAGTAACTTAGTGAGACCCTGTCTCAAAATAAAAAATTAAAAAAAAAAAATTAAAAGGGCTGGGCATGTGGCTCAGAGGTTAAGTGCCCAATCCCTAGTACCAAAAACCAACCAACAAACATGAAAACACAGAGCTGAGGGTAGTCCAGATAGAGGTTTAAAAAATGATAATAATGAAGGGATTTTCTTTATCAAATATCAAGTTTCATAAACCTGGGATATGTGAGGTATATGCTAATATAACAAAATTGATACTTGAACAAACTGAGATGTCAGCGTCATCATATTCTCATATACATGCCCCTCCTTGGCCAGCTCTGACACTGCAGATGAATGACAATCTACTTACAGATGTTTCTGGAAGAAGAGGCTGTTAGGGAAAAATAACAACATGAGATGCCACATTGCAGTTAACACAAAGTAAATTCTCAGTGGATTAAAAGTGTAAAATACAGAAGAAAAAACCATAACACAGTGTTACAACATATACAAAGTCATGCTTTCTTTACTGCCTTTCTCAGGCCCCTAAAGTCTCCCCTAAATCCTGCTCCCTGGGGGCACTCCAGGGGTACATTCTTAGGCCTGTTCCTATCTTCATTCACTCCATTGGTTATTTCATCTGGTGTCAAAGACTTGAATGAAAACTTCCCAATACATATTTCCAGTTCTGCATTCTCCCCAGAACTGGGGACTGCTATGGTCATCTAATGGCCAGCTCAAACTTATAGGTCGACAGCAAGATTCTCCATCTCTACCCACCCCCCACAACAGTGTCCCCATCACAGGTTGCCAGGTTGCCACTGGAGAGTGGAAACTTCATCATTTCAGTTTCTCAGGACAGGTCTGTGGAGACCTTGCTCTCCTCTGCCTCTCACACAGCAGCCAATCACAAGGGCAGGGCACCATCACTTCAAAATTTTGTTCCCCTGGGCAGAACATTTATGTCCAGCCTCAATCAACAAATGGACATTCACAGGTTGGATGGTGCCCAGCCCAGTGGACCCTGGGTGTTCATTCTTGAACAGAGCTCACCACAAACCCTGCCACAGCTTCAGTAGACACATCCCTGAGACATAGGCCCCAGATAGCCAAGGCCCATCCTCAAATGAGCTTGTATAACTCATGCAGTCTGATGAAATACTTTTATGTATGTCTGGAATTTTGCTATTTACTGTGCTACCATCAAATCAAATTTACTAGTATCAATCGCCTGTGTGAGAAGTACTATGTGCGAAAGAAAGCAAAAATAAAATTCATTTGGTATAGTAAATAAATGCTAGCAAGTTCTTGGTTTTGAAACACATACTAAATATGAATAGGTTAATTATAAAAATGCATAAAACATATAAACCAATCAAAACCCATAACCAGGAAGTAGGCTATCTATCTAACTCATTCAATAATGGAATTTTTACAAAGTAATAACATTATGAAAAATACAGATCAGTGAATTGCTTTATGCCTATTTGACTCGTAAAGTTATAAAGAGCCACTTTCCACTATTTGTCTTAATTCAAATGAAAACACATTTGATGCTTTTTTTGTGAAAGGTCATGCTTTGCATTTTCAATCCCATATATGTTTATTCCTGACTTCTTCTGTTTTGGCTGCAATTATATTATTTGTATGCTTAATATAAAAACAAGTGAGGTTAAATTTATTAGTTTAATTAGCTGAGCATAGCTGGAGAAGGAAGCTGCAGGTCAGAGGAGCAGGTCTGAGGGCTCAAATCTGATGAGTGCTCAGATGATGCCCCTCTGGATGCTGAGGTGTTACAGGAGGTGGACCAGGATCCTTCCTCATCCTTTGTCTCAGCCCAACCGACTTGTCCCCCAGGCCTGGGGACACACTGGTCATATCTCCTTGCCTGCTCCTCACTCTGTTGCTGACATCTATTTCATTCTTCCTTTTCCTTTTCTCTCTCAACCCTGAATTTACTCTTTTAAATTAGCAGTTATTTAAAGTAGACATTTTTGTACATAATTGATTATTGTTCACAGCAGCCTAAGTGGCATGAGAGAAAAAAATTAGGAATTGGCAAATGGAGTGAATCCCATAAAAGGGCATCCTAGTTTACAGAAATGGCCATCAGAATTAAAAGTAACTGCTGGGCATTTCCTATTGACCTGTCCATTTGCTTATCACTTCTTTTTTTCCAGAAATAAGATAACTTTGTACATAGGAGAAAATAATCCTGTCTTCACCAAGTTGGACCCTTAATTCTGCCTCAAACCTGTACCTCAGAGAAATTCCCAGGTAGGGACACATGTCTTAGAAAGCACATTTGTACATTTAGAAAATCTTATTTGAGATAAACTGTACACTGGTGAGCTTCTCAAACTATTATAATGAGGGGAGAAAACAGAAGAGTCTTTTAAAAGCAAAATTTTTATTATGTAAACTTACCAGAAACAAAGGATTAGGTCAACCAAGAGAAAAGTGTGTGTGTGTGTGTGTGTGTGTGTGAGAGAGAGAGAGAGAGAGAGAGAGAGAGAGAGAGAGAGACATAGGACATCATCAGAAGGCTAAGATAGGCCTGATAGCAAAAGACTTCATATATGGTATTTTGTACATTCTCTTGTGGAAACTTGGATGTCCAAATTCAGTGGATTTCTCAGCAAAGCTGTCACCAAATCATAACATGAGTCACTACCCCTTGTGTGATCTGTCAGCCTGTTTCATTCTCAGACACTGTATTAGAAAGGTATTCCCAAATCCAGAGGCTTCAGGAGCTAGCTTTCACATTGTCTAAGAACAAGGGGCTAAATCTTGTGAGAGGCCCAGAGGAAGTGACACTGTCTTCACATATGTGCCACACGTAGCAAATGTCATCAGAAACCAAAAGAAGTTTTAGCAATGGCCTTTTTGCATAAAATAATACCATAAACCTAAGGATGTCTCAGCAGTGACCTCTGACATCCTCTCCCTGTGGTCATTTCCCATTGCTTTTTGGTTGTTATCCATTTGGTTTCTAACTGGACAGGGGCAGGCTGTCTCTGAGGAAGGGGCATGTTGGGAAGGCAGCCAGGTCGCCCTGTGGGGAGAGAAGACGCTCGCTCTGTGACTGGGCTGAGCCCTGTCCCTGCCTAGCACCCCACAGCCATATCTCCAGCAGCCTCTGATTTCAGGTAAGAGGAGAGGAACAGCAGCCATTCTGAACTCGGAGGAATGCTAAAGTGGAAAGTCAATAGCAGTTATAAAGAAAGAGATTGAAGCTCTAAAACTAAAGCAGCATCGTGAAACTGTAAACAACTTTCAAAGAAGTCAAAGTCCAAAAGAAGCCCAAAATGTAATCATGAATCAAGAAGAATATTTTTAATAAAAAAATACATAAAAAGAAGCAAAATTAATCAGACAACAGAGTGAAAATGATCAATATTATTCAATTTACATAATTATGAAAATGCAGGGGAAATATATAGTTTTAAAATAGCAATAGAAAACATAGAGCTGATAGTCTGATTAGGTAAAAAGCATTGCTTACACCTAGGACAAGAGGGTGGTCAGTGAGAGCACAGGCTTGGCAAGAGCAAGGCCCTGGGTTCCACCTCTGCAGCAGAAAAACAAAGTAAAATCCACACAAAAATGGGGACATTGAATAAGCAGTGATGTGTGCCCTGGCGGAGACTCGCCAGGTGCAGAAAACGGGGCAAAATGATGGTGCTGCTCATCCCCATCTGGTAATTTATTAAAAATCCCAGGGTGGCCACATTATCCAGGTGGTCCTGCCCATGCCAGCCACCAGCAGTCACACCTGGATTGTGTGCTTGTGCACAAACTTAAACATGGAAACTGGTCCTCAGTGCACCGACCTGGAGCAAGCCATGGCAGAACAATGAGTAGAGGCTGCTACTGAGGCTCCCATGGCCAGCCAGGCCTAGCAGGGCTTCTGCCCCTCACTCTGGCCTCTCACCACACTCAGTTCCTTCAATTCTTAAGCATCCTTCTGCCACAGAGCCTTTCAGCATGTGGGTGCTGGTCCCTCTGCTTGAAGCATTCTCCTTCACCTCCCTCTTCACCCAGCTGTTCGTTTTCATGTTTCAGGGTCTAGCACAGAACCAAGGGTCACCTTCTGCCAAATCCCTAGACATGGTACACAGCATGTATACACACACACACACACACACACACACACACAGACTCAGGATCATTCTGGGAGGCCTCCTCTCAGGGAAGAGCCCAGCACCTAGAAGGAGAAGTCTTTCCTGCCTCACCCTGCCTGGGTCCCAGTGAGACCCCCACCCCAGCGCTCTGCTTGCTGTAGCAGGAGAAGAAGGAGTTGTTTCCGAGGCTTGCGCTCATGTGAAGGCTAAGTCTGTCCCTGTCCTCTCTGTGCTATGGCTGAAGCAAGCAGAGGCAGAATCCAGTCCTCCACATCTGAGGCCCATTCTGATCAGAAACATTCATTGTGGGATTTTAGAGACTGGAGGTCTCAAAATATGACAAACTGCACACTCTTCAGAGTTAGAAAACTCTCATATGACTAGATTTTGGAAAATTAAAACAAATGCATTGTTCACTGCATTGGCAGGATGACAAAGGGGGAAAAATCCCTAAATGTCTCCAAAAGGCCACGTTTGAAGGCATGTCCCCAGAGTGGTCCTATTGGGGTGTGGTGGAAACATTGGGAGGTGAGGTCTTGTGGGACATCTCTGGGTCATTGAGGGTGTGCCCTTGAAGGGGAGTGGCTCTTCCACTCTGAGCTCCTGCCATGATGTACCACTGCCTCACTACAGACCCAAGCAGCAGGTCCAGCGATCCTGGAACTGCAGCCTCCCAAACTGTGAGCCAACATGAACCTTTTCTCTTTATAAGTTGATTAGCTCAGGTGTTTGTCATAATTACAAAAAAAAACTGATCTTTGGTCCCCTATACAAATTCTCTCTCAAACACATATCTGAAAGAAAAAATGAAACATGGTTGAGAAGTGAAAGAAGGAGAGCTTGTCCTTGTCCTCTCTTTCCTTCTAACTCCACAAACAAATTTTCCATGGGAATTTGGCTTTGTGGACCCTCTGCATTCTATCTCTGCCTTCTGTGTCATTCATATGTGCTCCTACCTTTGGCCACTCCTTTGTTCTACCTCATGAAGTTTAATGATATTATTCTTTTCATATCACCTCTAGTTAGTCACTTGGTCATCAATCATGAAGTCCCCCATATGATGATCAATTAGACTGTTGTTTCAAAATGCTCATGTTCACCCTGACCACATAGTGGTGGACAAAAGTGGTCTTCACCACTTGACTCTAGGTTCAGCTCTGTGCCTCACTTTGGAGGAAGGTGTGCTAGCAGATGACATGCAGGCAGAGCCCCCAGTGCCTATGCTCAGAAGGACTTGCTCTCATCTACTCTTAACCTCTACAGGAGACACATTTCTGATGGCAACAATGGTCTTGTCAGATCCCAAGACAAATGCTCACAAAGTGAGCTGCCCAAAGCTGACCACAGAATGGCAGCAGAAAATATGAGAGCCACCCCAGCTAATCTGCAGACCCACTCATATGAGGGCATATTTTGTGCTACTGAGATTTATGGGATTTTGTTATAAACCAATTCTGATTCACGCACTCATTTTCCAAGATAAGGAAAAGTTAAGGACTCAAGTCAGTAAGTTTCTTTGAATAGTCCTTTCAACAATAGTGAAGATGTTTGGGTATCCATGATCTTGGGGCACAGGGAATGCAGATCACTTTTAAAGCCAAATGGGAGGTTGTTCAAGCGTTCAGGGACAAGGGAAAATAGAACAATGAACAGCAACAATCCCTAAGGTTGTGCCAAGTTTGGAGAACTCCCCATTATGTGAATGCACATTTGGTGCTACACAAACAAACATGGAATAAACACATGGCTGAAATGACTGTTCAGCCGGATTCGCTTCTACTTAATATAGGTTAAGAAAATATTTGGCTCATTATTGTTGCTTTTATCCCCAAATAATGGCCCCACAGAGCAATAAAATATCAATGGCGCTGCACATGATTCTTAATGCATTCTACATAAAATGAAAAATCCCATTGCAGGTCATCTGCACAGTACAACCTTGACCCCTGGTAAGGGTGGCCCTGGAGGAAGAGTGCCCCTGAGCTGCTCCTGCTAAGGACAGGAGAGTCTCCTTTTTCAATTAAATAGCAAGAACCCGACCTCAAGAAAAATCTGCTTAATGGAAAGTTTGTTTACAAGGAAATTGCTTTTTGGTTGACATAAGTAGAGTGTATATATCTTGAAAAAGTTGAGTAATACAATTTATCTTCATGTTAAATGTGGTCATCTGGTTCAGGCTTTTTTTTTTTTTTAATTACCAACTAGGAGTGTGAATCCATTCATTTAATTATACCAAACAGTTATATCATAATGGAAAAATATTGAGCAGTAGAAAGTAACACTGATTGTAAATTCTTATTTCTGCTAGAGTTTTGCTTTGTTTTAGGAAAAAATCAAATCATATATATATATATATATATATATATATATATAATATATATATGACATATATATTTCCCATGCTTTTGCCAACTTCAAAGTAAAAGAAAGCATACTCAAGACTATGTCATAGAGCTTGTCAATATTCTATATTTTTTTAAAAAAATAAGATTAACCTAATAATTATTCTACTATATTCTTACTTGATAATATTTTTAGATGATGCTTTCCTTTTTAAAGACAAAAATATAAATGATATACTCATTTATTTCAAATAAGTCTCTATTCCACAATAAAATGAAAATGTGTATAAAGAAAAAAACATAACCACAGGCTTCATCATTATTAGGATAAAAGCTACCCAGAGATGTTTTGAGCAGCAGTTTTACATTTGATTAACTTTGTATGTTCTCTCAATATTGTCATCTAATTATATTTCTTCATCATGGTTATACAAAATCAATCTCACTGGTGCAGACTGGGCAGCATGATGTTCTCCTTCGTGATGGAGAGAGACATTAAAGGACTTTTCTGCTCCCACCACCTCTGCTCTCCTTCTCCCCTCTGAGGATTTTGCCTGTTGGGATAAAGAAAAGCTCAGAGTCTGTGATGATCTATGTGTGTGCAGATGACCTTCAAGTCACTCCTGTGATTTTGAACATGAATACTGCTCTCAGGGTCACAAAAGACCATCTCTGGACAGTGCTGCATTGAGCCAGCGTCTTGGACAGATTGGTGATGGTGTGAAGAGAGCAAAACTCCACAGCCTCAGGGAAGCTGCATCCTCACCAAGCACCAACTTGGATATGTGCTGTGACCGCACACCAGTCATGTGCTCACTTCAAATGTGATTTCAATGATGACTCCTCTGACTGTAGCACTAAAAGTGAAATGAGGTAGGATTCAGTAGTTGGAAAACATCTACTTTAATTACCGACTTTAATTTAAGTAAATGGAACTTTGTACAGCATGGAACTTTTAAATAAGATGCTTTAGTGCTTTGTCACAGTACAGAATCCCCTTAGCACACACATGATATGTGAGGCAAATTCTGAGTATGATTTCCAAAATCCTCAGTCTACTCACTCTTATTATACTGTAATGTGTAGGTAATTGATAGAAAGAAAGTAATTTGATGTTGTAGACTGACAAATATCATAAAATGCATTCGCATGGGGTCTATATGTTCAAATAAGGCAAAACTGAAGTAGTGACCCCAGGTGCTGTCCGGTGCGCCTAACTAGGTTTTTGTCTAACGTTATCAGATAATGGTTGAAAATCAATGCCAAAAGCACCAAGTGGTGGGCGCCTTACACGCAATGCATCTTTTAAGAGGAAATTTATCTGAAATTATTCTATTAGAGCTCACAGCTGCTTTCTGTTTCAGTTATAATAACATGGCCCATCTGCCCAACTTGGCATTGGCTCCAATCTCTGTTGTGCTCAGGGCAGCCTCTGAAACCTCAGCAACACTGACTGCCCACCCAGGGAAGTCTGCACCATGAGAATGGGACGCAATGGTAGGTGGCCCTTGCTTATCTCTGACCAGCTGCCAGAAGCCGTTTACGCACAACAAAAGCTGAACTGAGATCTGGCAAAAACAAAACAAAGAAACCCAAATTTGTAGATGTAGAAATTGTTTTGCAAGATGTGCATGAGTCCTGAATGTTCACTTAAGTCATTTTATCGTCAGTTTCTTATGGCTGACAGGCCACACCAAGATTTGATGTTCTCAGGGACAGTGAGTTGCCCAAAGCAGCTTATTTTTGTCCCGGGAAGTTTTCCACCCCGTCTCTTGCTTGTTTCACAAGACTTACACTTATTTCTTTGAAATCCAACGTCGCATGAGAATATCTCTGTCTCTCTCCAAAACACTTCACCAATAGTCCAAGCTTCCTAAAGAATCAAATATTCTTTTGCTTGAATCATAAGGAGAAATTGTGCTTCTTGTTCATGTTCTGACAAGGCTTCCTGAATGTTGAATTTCCTTGGGACCATTGTTCTCAGCATACACTACTAAGGGAACTGTACTAAAGAGTACTTCATGGGTTTTTGGGGGTGTATATTTGCTGTTTAAATAAAATAATAAATGTAACATTTAGAGCTTAGAAGAGTATCTGCACATAGGAAGAATATATTCTTGTTTCTAGTCAAGGTATGTGTATCTGCTTAACCATTATTATACTCATTGTGCTTTTGATGCTTAATTATTTTCCAAATCATCTAAAGTCTTTCTAACCCTTGTTCAGTTTGCTCATACTCCTTCCACTGCTTCATTCTAAATCACTCACTCATTTTGTATAATCCTAACTTAATCAGGTCCTCCTTGCCCTGTTCCTGGGATGAAATGAAATGCCACACTCTCTGTAAACCACAGGATCCCTGCAGAAGACGCCTGGGGAGTGAATCCAGTTAGTAACAGACTGCAAGAGGTAGACAGGTGCAGAGGTTGATAGAGCCCCAGAGTGGTACCACAAAGCAACCAATGGAACATTCAGAGATACATTCCAAGAGAAATGTGGAATCAAAGCGCTGAGGGGTGCAGCATGGTGTGCAGAGAAGTCTGCATGGGCAGCAGCCATGTAGTGCTCCAGGTGTGTTGGGGCTCTCTGAACATCAGCAGCCTTCCCTGTCCACATCCTACAGGGTGAAGGGTCCATCAGTGACACTCCTGCTTACTTCTCACTGAGAAATGCAACTGCTGTGACGTGGTTTTGCTTAATATTTTTAAGCACATGATTTTGTGCACATACACACATATTTCATTACTTGAGTTTCAAAAACCCTATTAGAGTTTAAAATTATCTAATTCTTGAATTTTTTTTCAAAATTGGAAAAAAAATCTCTATATCTATAGAGATATATACCTAGAATATTTTACATACATATGTATATATTCTAAAGCTCTAATTAGAAAGAAGATTTTATACAGTGGGGATTGAGATTTATCTTCAGTTTCACTCCTATTCTACCTGTCTACACACTATTCCAATTTGGGCAATAACATAATTTAGTCTATATAAACTAAAAATAAATGGCTGAGAAAACATTTGATTTTTTAATGGAATAGCTAACATACTGACTTTTAAAATCTCAAATAATGCATGCCCATGTATAACAACCATCAATGTTTTGATTATGCACGTTTTTGTACTTACTTCATGAAGTAGCTACATATAATATTCTGTGTTCCTAGTGGGACAAAAATCCCTCTGGTAATCAACTATACTTTTAATTAAATGAAGTCTTTAAGAAGATACTGGAACTAAAATGCCACATTTTATACAGGAGGAAAAAAAATGGTTTTTTTAAACAATTTTCACACCTTATTATCTGTCCTGAGAGCTCAACACTCTGACAATTCGTGTCCAGGTCCTCAAAGATTTAAATAAAGTTTCAAACCTGGGCACCCAATACCCAGCTGCTTCTAAATAGGGTGGCCCAATATGTGGGCTAACTGTGAGAGTACTGCAGTACGTCAATGGAGCTGATTGGCATTGCATTATATATGGTGCCAAATGCTATGTCTGCATTTTCTCGATGATTTTTTTACCAGGAGGGAACATTCATAGTCTCTGTTTTGTAGGTGAGGAGACAAATCAGGAGAAAGTCAAACACTGAGCAGTGGAACTGGTCCCTGAGTGGACCAGGCACCAAGCGTGAGCATCTCTTTGATGCACCCAGTACCAGAAAGGGAAAGCAGCAGGAGGTAGGAGATGGCTTTGAGGCTCAGTGCATGGTAAGCATCAGAGACCTCTGCACTGTCTTCTGTATACCAGTCTCCTCCGTGGCCATGTGACTTAATATCATCTCCCTTAGTGTAAACTGCCCCAGCAATTCAGATTTCACAGTTTCAGGTCAAACCTGAGACCTAGGCCTTGGGGATACTTTTGGGTTATAAGTAGGAACGGCCCCTACCTGCAGGATGTTCACATGAGCACAGCCTTCTCCACCTGGACATGCACATGGAACACGCTTACTCGTCTTTACAACACCAGTGGTCTTGCAAAGCTAACAACTGTCTTGCAAAGCCTGTTGTCAGCACCCTACCACTGTGACAGAACCACTGTCCACCACACTTTGGGACACCCAAGCCTGCTGCAGAAAGCACTCAAAAGTACCATCTACCTCTTGACTATTACCTGCTGAAGACAAACCTGTATACTAAGAATTCAAACACTGTTCTCAAATACCCCCGTTGGGCCAAAAATCATCAGGTTTTTCTCAATAGGTAAATTTCTCCGCCTTATCTATTCATGAACTCAGACATCTTGACTTCTTAGTGTCTGTTCATTATTGTGAAAGCAACCCAGAATCAATTATGTAAACTAACCCCCTAATTCAATTGTTTTATTACTACATCAAACTGGCTTGATTTCACTTTGCTCCAAAGAAGAGCACAAATTAGTAAATCATTATGTAATTACACATTTACCTCATAATAAAAGCATAAGATGTAAAGGAGAAAAAAAACTTAAATATCACCACATCACTTACATATTTTGAATGAGAAATGAACTAGTTGCTGGGGCACTGAATGTGCAAAACAGGATTTTTTTTTTCTGTAAATTGTTCTCATTTCAGCATTAGGTTTTGTTTTAATTTGAATTTAGAATAGACTCATTTGGAAAATATAATTACTATTATTCCCATAAAACGTGCTATTTTTAGCTAGTTGGATCACTCTTCAGGAGTTGTTACAAAGATAGGCTTACCCTAAATATTTTACAGTATGATATAATACATTTTCAGAAAAGGGTAAAGAAATATATATAATATATATAATTTTGCTGAAAATTTACCCACATTACAAAAATATTTAAAATCAGATATTTTATTTCTTATTTTTTTCAACATCACATGCAATTATAAAAATTACACACCCAAGATATGTGTATAGAGATACATGGATTTATGCTATAATTTGTGTATTCAAATCAAATGACTTGTTTTTCTGGAAAATAAAGGAAAACCATTTATTATGAGTTTAGTGTGCCTTTTACTTTATGGCTTCTTCTGTAATCTGCCTGAATTTTGTATATTTGAATACATGCATAAATACATAAGCAATATATGTGAATACTAGCAATTAATTTTTATGTAGTTTGGTATTATAGCAATTTTACTCAGAGGCAAATAACCTGAGTCATTTGGATTATTTTTTTTCCCAAACAATATGTCTTAGGCAATTTAATTTGTCCTTTCTAATGTAAAGGTGTCATTTATTTGTTTTCACACTGAAGGATGATCCCTAGTTCTACTTTGAAAGATACTCAGTTGTGACCCAGCAGAATGAACTACACTGTGAACTAGAGAGGTAAATAAAAGGAGACTTCTGAGCACAACTCTAACCTGGCTATCAGATACTGGATTTGCTGATCCTCAGGCGGATGGATAAAGGCCTCTTATTGCAAACCACACTCCTGGCTTCACCAGTGCATCATCCAACAGGTGATGTACACCAACCAGCACAGGAGCATGCTACTGGGTCACTCAGAAATAATGCTTTGTCCATAACCCATCACTACTGTTTGAGTCCTGGAGCATTGTCTTACCATCTTGATATTTTAACCAGAATTGGGGTCAGTGTTACTGTACCAAAGTTACGACACACATACACACACAACCAACTGCAACTTTTCCAATCAAGAGACATTGATTTTTGTTATTATAGAAACTTGTAAATTGCTCTCCAGAAATAAATCCAGGATTCAGAATAGAATAGATTCTTCCCAGGAAACCCTGTGCCAAGGATGACACCAGTACAATCTCTGTTTCAATAATCTATGGCTATATTTTCTCACTCAATCCTCTTGGAAGAAAATAATGACCCAAAGGTGGCAGACACTCCTTGGAACTCTATATTTGCAGAAGCTGTGCATTTATCAGCTAAATCAAGGAAGAGGTGGCCTACTGCCTTCCAATCAGTGAGTGTGGTGCAGGCTGGGCTGGCCCTTAGGTCCCATGCTTTGCTCCACTGTAGTGGCTCATATGTCTCCTTATGAGTCCTTCTGCATACTGTGCCTGGTGGCAGCAGCAGCCAGCATGAGAGGCTTTCTTTGCAGAGCAAAACTGGACTAGGGGAGGGGAGAGATAGAAGCAGAGAATAAGTCTCTGCCGAGACCAATGACTGGGTTCCCTATAGAGACCACGACACAGTTGGCTTAGCTCACGCACTAGGGAAAATTTAACAAAATTTAAAATTGTACACCGAAATGAGCTATTCATGCCATCTTATATCCCATAGGGTATTTTCTGTTTGCCTACTCTGGGAAGTTGAAGTGCTTGTCTTCCCTCGCTTACATCCTCTTAATCATCAAATTCTGTTATTATGCCTCCTGAATATTTATTACCCGATCAATTCACCAGTATGTTATTCCAGGCATCATATAAAACCCTGGAACCCAAAGCAACTGGAAAAAGCCATTGTCCTCTGCCTTCAAGAAGATCACTAGAGAACTTATTGTCTAGGCTAGCATCCCCTTCTTCCAAGAGGGGTCTTCTGGGCCAAGAGGGACAATAGTGTTGGATTGTTTGCACAACCTATGACCCTGCTCCTTAGGGCCAAGAAGAGGGCTGAAGGCTGGACTCCTAACTTTTCTTTGACCAGTAGATTTTACCATAATATGGTAGTTAGAAACCCTATCTTCTTTGGATACCCAGCGCCCCACTTCAGCCTGGTTTTAACACATCCTTTGTCTTTTATCAAATGAAGTCAACTTAAAGCTTGGACTATTCAAGTATTTCCATCTCCCTAAGAGACAATCCTTAATTTGACATTTTATCCATGCTCAATTAACTTTTGTTGAATAAAAATATGCAAAATTCAATAAATATTCTATGTCAAGAGCCAGCAAAATATGGTTCACAGGCCAAATCCATCCCACCACATGTTTTTGAATAGTTTTATTGCTATGTAACATGGTATATGTGATTTAGTTATTGTCTATGGTTCCAGTCGTGCTAAAGTAGCAGAGTTCAATGACTGCCACAGAGACCATATCAACTTTGAAGCCTGGAATATTTACTGTATGACCTTTATTAGAAAAAGTGTGATGATCCCCACACTAAGTCATTGTCTGCACATAAATATTCCAATGATGTTTTGTAGTTGGAAGATTCCCTGGGTTCCTACAAACTGAGGTAATGATGGCCTGTCACATTTGTGAGCTGAGATGACACTTACTAAAGTTCTTTTCAGTAAAATTAAGTATTAGTAAGCAACAAAGGCAGAATTAGATTATTTCTTCTGACAGGATGAAAATAATGAAAGAGTAAAAATAAAACAATAGGGGATTTTACTTACTATTCTTTCATAGCTACATATGTATTGCATATTATATAAACTAATAAATATGTATCAACTATATCACTAAATGATATTTTTTTTTATTTTGTTTAATTTTATTTTATTAAGTCGTGTGGTCTTGTTATATTGCCCAGGCTGGCCTCAAATTCCTGGGCTCAAGTTATACTCTATCTTCAGTCTCCCTAGTAGCTGGAGCTACCAGCACACACTGCTGTGCCTGGCTAACTTTGTTCTTTATTTAGCCTTTAATGACTATAGTAACAAGTATGTGTACACTGCTGGTTGACTTAATATCTCAATTATATTTTGCCTAAAACATATTTAACGCTACCAGAGGAATTTATTTTTATCAATATTGTGATGAATGTCAGTTTTCCGCTTCATAAGTTGCATCCAAATTTCAAACTCGTTACTATTAAGTGATATTAGTTTAGTGTAAATTCAAATTCTTTATCTCTAGATACTTACTCATCTTTACCAGAAAGGTTTAAAATGCCTGCAAACCTTTCTCCTATATTGGACTGCTAAAATTATTCCTAAATTATGATAAGAATACAGAACTACTATTTTTAGCTATCACTCAATATGTTACTGTGGCCAGTGTTGTCTCTAGGGGTCTTATTAGAAGAAGCAAGAATACCCTGTAAAGAAGTTCAAATTAAAAAATTTAAAAAAAGAAAACAAGCTGTTACTCTCTATAGAAGTCTACACTTCATAGAAAATAAAAGCAAACACAAATTTTTGTATTTTTAGAATATTCTGTAGAATCCTAGACCCCACAATATTTATGGTTCATTTATAACATGTGCATATTTTTTAAAAAGTTACTCCACTGCAATATCCTTGGAGAGTCTAAGGCAAAGGATTTCAAAGTGTTCCCTCAGGAGCCTGAGGATTCCTCCTGGGTGCTTCAGGGTC
This sequence comes from Marmota flaviventris, assembly GCF_047511675.1. Lineage (NCBI taxonomy): Eukaryota > Metazoa > Chordata > Mammalia > Rodentia > Sciuridae > Marmota > Marmota flaviventris. The sequence continues at coordinate 15,438,555 of NC_092509.1, read as the reverse complement.
TCACAGGTTATAAACAAGAAGCCCAGGTTGGCAGGGGCTCAACCTCTTTCTCTGGCTTCAACCAGACTTTTTTACATTCTGGTCCCAGGTGTTGGGACTCTATATGTAATTTTGTTTGGAAAAAATGATTTACATGATAACAAATATTGTGATGTAATATTAAGGGATTTGTTAACTATTCCCTCAGATCTATGCAAACCTTTTGATTGTGATAAACCTGTTGGCCAGACTGCCACCAACTCAGACAAACAACAAACCTGATCTCTCCTAGGACCACATAAAATGGGAAGGCAATCTTGATGGGATATTTTCAAATTATTGTTTCTGTGTAAATATCCAAATTGGGTTTTGTAGATGCCTAGGTTCAGATGCAGTGTGTAAAGTGAGCTGGTAAGCATGTATGAGCATACACACACACACACACACACACACACACACACACACACACACACCTCTCACACTCCCAAAGTAGCTAGAAAGTGAGAATCCTCAGGAACCAGAAATGTTGAGATGTCCCTGGGCAGTTGAGATCAAAAGAGATTAACTCAAGAAATGAAATCCAACCCAGTTTCCTTTAGGAATGCCCTGCAGGACACATGGGGTGCTGGCGAGAGTGTTTGAGGTGCAAGCAGAAGTGGAGAGCCAGGGAGAGCAGGGGCAGGGGAGGCATAGAGGCCAAGGGCAGGCAATCAGCTGGGCAGGAGAGGGCCACACCAGCAACCTACTATTCACATGGCCTACACCCTACACCTCTGGCAGGTAGTAGGGGAGATTTCTCACCGCAGGCAGGAATGGGGGTGGTGAGTGTCTGAGCTTGAGGCAGAAAGCCAAGGAAGTCCTGGTAACTCCCAGGGGGAAGGATCAGGGTCTGGCTACTAATAAGCAGTTAGAGGAAAAAAATGCACTCAGACTTGCTCTCATTCTCACTGAAATCAGGTTGGAACAGAAGCATCAAAAATGCACATGGCACCTTCCTGAATTGCCCAAGTCCCTCAATTACTTTTGAAGAACAATAGCCACATAATCAAGAATAACCAAACACTGTTGTGAGGTACATCCCGAAAATCAACAGGTTGATGCCATGTTCTAGGAAATATTAGAGCAGGCTGGACAGGACTGTAGCACATATATCAGATCCACAAAAAGGAATTACTAAGATTTCATGAAAATTAAAAGACCTTAAAATATAAACAGGTGGGTCAAGTACAAAAAAAACAAAGGCCAGAGAGACAGGCAGGTAACTCCTGGTACCCAAAACAATAATGTGCAAATATGAATAACACAAGGGTAATCCACAGTGGGAGACTAGAGCGCAGAGGAAGTCTGTGAAGTATGGGGCTTTCCAGAAGAAACAGTGAATGGAGGAGGGGTACTGTGAGGAAAGCACATAAATTCAGAAATCCTCAGAAGACTGTCTGCTGAGTACTTAGTAAGCACTCTGTCCCCATATTATTGATAGAATTCATTTTTTTCTAAAACGGTATATATTGCTTAATAAAACATACCAAACACTGCAATATATGAAAAAATATATAGATAGATAGATAGATCCCAATTTGAATATACTATTAAAATAATATAATATAATCAAAGATGTTTAAACATTGAGTAGATAGATATTTGCTTATATTAAACAGATTAAAATTATACTGTGAAATTGGTATTTTATTTATCATTTAAAATCCCTATCTTGTGGAGAGGCTTACTGAAGTATTTATGGATGAAATTACATGCTGTCTGAGATTTCAAAATTCATTTTTCAGAAATGGGGTAAGGGTGAGATGTAAGTGAAAAGTAGTCATGAGGCAGCAATTACTGAAGTGGGTAGAAGGTATATTAGCATTCATTATATTTACTAATCTTTATACATTTTGAGATGCTTGAAAATCTACTTAATAAAAAGTAAAAACAAAAAGTAGTTTTCAATTATTAAAATAATTGACAAATCCTTTCTAGGATTGTTAATATTTCATAAGATGACTATAGAAGAAATCTAGCAGATAATACTGCTAATAAATATTTTTTCTAAAACAAAAACACTTAACTTTCAGTTACTGTCATGGGCTGAAATATGAAATGTGATGTTAAAGTCACCCAATCTGTGGTATTTTATTGTGGCAGTTCTGGAAAACTAATAAAATTACAATAGTTTTTTAAAAATGATTAGAATAAGAAATATTCCATGTTTGTATAAATATGTCAAAATAGACTACTTTTCTGTGTAACTAAAAAGAACAAATAAAAAATTCATATTTGTTTAAAAATACCAACACATCAGTCATAAAACTTAAAATTAACTACATAAAATTTCTATGTCATGAAAGGAAAACTTAAAAAATTGTAGGAACAAAGTATTAAATTTTATATTAAATTTAAACAAAACAAAAATAAACATTCTAATTGTAAAAAAGTTGTTAAAACACCTACATTGCTAACAATAGTACTGAAATTAACTGTGGTATATTGATGAAATTAATTTTAAGCAAATATTCAAAATCATATTGCTCATATATACATAAAATACATATGATATTAGAAATATTATTAAATTTATAATAAGCTAGTTGTGAAAATATGAATTTTAAGATATTTTATAATGAAAAACAATTTAGTACTAAAAGTTACTACAGATATTCCTATTTGTAAATCAGTTATTTCATTTACAAAATATCATTAATATGACTATATTTATACTTTGTTTATTGACCCTGCACCTAATAGAAGAAACCTAGGCCCAAATCTTTACCACATGAGCCTAAGATCTGACTTCTTTAAAATAAGTCTCCTAAAGCTCAAGAAGTAAAATCAAGAATTAATAAATGGGATGGATTCAAATTAAAAAGGCTTTTTCTCAGCAAAAGAAACAATAAAGTGAGGAGACAGCCTACAGATTGGGAGAAAATCTTTACCACATGCAGCTTTGATAAAGCATTAATCTCTAGGATATATAAAGAACTCAAAATACTTAACACCAAAAAACCCAAATATCCCTATTAATAAATGGGCTAAGGAACTAAACAGACACTTAACAGAAGAAGAAATACAATTGATCAACAAATATATGAAAAAGGGTTCAACATCTCTAGCAATTAGAGAAAAGCAAATCAAAACTACTTTAAAATTTCATCTCATTCCTGTCATTAAGAATACAGGCAACAAGAAATGTTGGCGAGGATGTGGGGAAAAAGGTACACTCATACATTGCTGGTGGGACTGTAAATTGGTGCAACCACTATGGAAAGCAGTATGGAGATTCCTCGGGGAATGGAACTAACATTTGACCCAACTATCCCACTCCTTGGTTTATACCCAAAGGATTTAAAAACAGCATACTACAGGGACACAGCCACATCAATGTTTATAGCAGCACAATTCACAATAGCTGAACTATGGAACCAACCTAGGTGTCCCTCAGCTTTAAAGAAGAGTAAAATTATGGAATTTGCCAGTAAATGGTTGGAGTTGTAGAATATAGTGCTAAATGAAATAAGCTGATACCGCAAAACCAAAGGCTGAATGCTTTCTCTAATATGTGGATGCTAATTCACAATAAGGTGGGGGCACTAGGGAAGAATAGTGTTACCTTAGATTAGGTAGAGGGAAGTGAAGGGGGGAGGATGTTAGGATAGGAAAGATAGTACAAGGAAACAGACATTATTACTGTATGTAAATATATGTGACTGCAAGACCAATATGATTCTGCAACATGTACACTCAGAAAAATGAGAAATTATATCCCATCTATGTATGATAGATCAAAGTGCATAAATGCCTTCTACTGTCATGTATAACTAATTAAAACAAATAAAAACCTTAAAAAGAAAAAAGGTTAACTAAAAAAGGAATCAATTAAACACACGTCAGAATGTTTAAATTGAAAAATTCCTTACAGTTACTTTTTATTTTGGAATATTTTCAACTCCCAAATTAGCATAAGCAAAAACATATGGATGAAAATTCCAGATTCCAAATTCTTAACCAGATATAAGGTTAAAACAAAATAACTAAATAAAACACCAATACTGAGCAAGCAAGCAAAATATAACATGTACACCTAGAGATGGCCCTGTTATTCATCTCTACATAAAAAGACTCCAGGGGATCTCCAAGGGTGGTCTACTTTTATAAATTCAGATCAAAACAAAAATGTCTCAAACTTGTCCTGAAATAACTCATTGCTTTTACTCTTATCAATAGATTATCTTTTGTTTTATATGTTCATATTTTTAAAAAATAGAGCATACAATTCATGTATTTGCACAAAATAATTGTTTTAAGGACATACACACACATGTATGTGTACATATAAGCACATAATTTTTTCCTGGTGACTCTTTCCTCAAGTTGCCATCATTCTGTGTTACCCAGGAAAGCCATTGTCTCTGCTTTCTGAAACTTAAGGCATACGAGTGCCCTGTTTGTTCTGTGTGCAGAAAAATGGCATCACCTTGTCCAAAATAGTGAACTTCTTAGCTCACAGGAGGTTCATCACTCAACTTTCTTCCCTTGCTCTTGTTTCATGTGTTTATAAAACCAAGAGACCCAGATAACCACAGGGAACTTCTTCACCACAGTAGATGAGACACAGGCAATGTGATGACAATGTGGTAGGTTGGCAACTGAAGTGCCAGTTGCATAGCACAATTATCAGTGGGGATCAAAGTAGTTGATATTGAGGGTATTGTTATAATGGAGAGTAGCCTGGTGCCAGGCTGACCTCCTGGCCTGAGAAACTGTTTGGAGGAGCAAGGATGGAAAAGCAGGTTTTAGTGTGGCTCCTGTCTTCAGGGGAAGGATGGTTAGTGAGTGGCACCATGTATAAGATCACAGGTGGAGGAGGAGGTGTAGAGCGACGGAAGGAAGCTGCGCTTCTGCTGCATGCAAAACTGAGCCAGTGCTGTGTGGGGGCACTCCAAAGGGATTGAAGAAATCCTACCCTACTCTGTATGTGCATGTGGGTGCTCCATCTCTCTCTCTCTCTCTCTCTCTCTCTCTCTCTCTCTCTCTCTCTCACCCTCACTTCACAACATAAATGAAAACATGTTATACAGTGAGAAAAAAATTAAAGAAATAGGAAAAGCATAATAACAAGTTTAAAATGTGCCTTTAGAAAGATTCAATCTCTTTCTCCAAGAGGATATTTAGAGAAACCGAGATTACCAGGAGGAAGATGAAGATCAGAGTGTGCATTTCAAAGGTTGTTTCCTCCCCCTCATTTCCTACCATCCTAAATCATTTAATTCTGGGTTAAATTAATTTGTATTTATGGCTTTCCACAGGCTATAATCAGTGTAAACATTTTCATCACCAAATCCTACAATTTAAAGTGACTTCTCAGACACATACATCATGTTCTACATTAGTTCGAGAAAATTCCCATTTTCTCACATGGGAAGAGGAAGAATTTCTCAGTAAAAATGTAGTAGTGTATATGTGTTTATTATTTTCTCCTGAAAGCCATTTTCTTACTAATTAGCAGTTCCATGGTTTCAGGTTAGAAGTTGTGCCTTTCATAGTGAGAACTTCAGGAATTCTGAATTGACATACAGACAGTGAAGACCTGTGTGTCATGCCAATGCTGTCTCACTGGAATTCACAAGTTACATGGCCATTACTTCTGCTTTATTGGATTTTCAAAGTGCTACCCCAGGTAACTGGAAAACTGTCACATGCAGGAAATACGGCATCTGAGCCAGGGACAGAAAGAACATCCCTTCTGCTTTCTTTCCAAACTTCTTATTTTTCTCTGGTCATTTTTATACAGCTAGCACTTAGTACCCAGAACCAATAGGACATCAATAAATGAGGGCTGAATTGAATTTGGATGGATTAAACAGACTTATTTGGAGACATGAAAAACCCATGGTTCTATTTGACCATGGCACGTGTAGAATATTGCTGCACACAGTTGACATGCTAAGGGAAGGCTATGTTTAGTGAGGAATTTATAAGGCAGTGTGCTCTGGAGTGACAGTGAACTGATTTTGAATCCTAGCTCCCCACTCTCCTGGCTTTTGGCACATAATGTAGACTCTGAGCCTCACTTCTCTCACGGGTTAATGCCCTTGACATTGTGCAGGTATGAGCTCTTCTTCTGAGACTCTGCTTATAAAAACTGTTCTTCAGACTAAAACTGATTTACTTGGAGAAATTAGGAGGCTGATCGAAATTTGGCTTCAAAATTGTTAAAACATAATGACTATGGTAGAGGCTGCATGGTCTGTTATTTTGCAAGTGCAAAAGTCGCTTTCAAATATCACTTTGGACTAATTGTTGCTATGTCACTGTATTCTTTTTAACAATTGTTCTCAACTTGACCAATCAAAACCAGGAAAAGCAAGCATCCTAACTTATAATGAATATAAGTTTACAAAAATGGGTTGCACCAAGTTAGAAAAGTATAACAGATCCTACATGAGCCTGAACTCTGAGCAGTAGTTCATTGGGTTCTGATGGGCTGCCTAGCAGGGTCACATGGTCAGGGCAGGCAGCTCCGGGATTGCACTATGAAGCTAGTCTGGAGAGTGGCTGAGGTGGGATTACTCCCCAGCCCTGTTTAAGGAAGAGTGAAGGTCTTTTCATGGTGCACATGAAATTAGGGGAGTGGTGATACTGCCTTCACATAAAAGGAGAACCGCTCTGTCATTTCAGGAACTAGCATGTGGCTGAGCCCCAAGGGTGTCAAGACCTAGCCTTTATCTAGTTTGAAATTTAAATTGTCTCTAATATCATTCTATTCCATTTTCTTCAAGTTTGTAGGAAAATATCAGTCTTCAAAATCTTTTTTATTTAATGACAAGTAATAATTGTGTCTCTTTATAAGGTTGAGTGTGATATTTTCATACATTTATGCATTGTGTAATGATCAACTCAGGACACTGAGGTGATTAATCCTCTCAAGCATTTAGCTTTACTTTATGAGGAAGACCCAGGAACAAACTCACACACAGCTGAATGATTCTTGATGAAGGTGCCAAAGACACATGCATGGGCAAGGGTGCTCTCTCATTGGTCAATGGTGCTGGGGAAAACTGGGTGTGCACATGCAGAAGGATGAGACAAGGCCCTGTCTCTCATCATTTACCCAAACCAACTCAACTAGGTTAAGGACTCAAATGCAAAACCAAACACCATAAAGATTTCATAAAACCAGACAGCAGACCTAAGCTCTGCGGTGGTTAATATTTATCCTCAGGTTAGACAGGGACCAAAGAGGAGGGGTGCACTTTCCTCCTTAGCTCTTCTCTACCCACTTCTCTCCCCTCCAGTAGTGGGAACACAGGAGAGGCTGAAGACCTCAAAACAACCCAGGGAGCCCTGCAATGGGTGGGCCACAAGGCTTCTCACCCTTGGCACTCAGGACGTGACAGTTTGACCCTCCTTGAGGGAGGAGACTCTCGGATGATAAATGTGAGGGAAAGTCAAAATAAGGACCTTCCATTCCACTGTGAACTCCCTTACTTCTAGAAGACATCATCTGAATTTCTGATCGTAAATGTGATCGATACGGTTGTCAACACGGACAGATACTTTACTGTAATTCTTAAGCACACTGTTTTCTGCCACTGTCTGCTTCTTCAAATGCAGAATGAGGGTGCAGAGTGGCCACGGTTCTTAGCATTGTTTTCGAGAATGGTTTTTGGAGTTCCACTAAATATGCAATAGAAGTTGTTTAACAAAACGATGAATCAGCTATTTCCTCCCCAAGAACTAGCTGACATTTTTGCCTGAAAATTTTGTGTCATATCTGTCCCGATCTCTAACAATAACAAAAATGTCCTTAAAAAAGCATGTCAGTTCCATTGGAAGAAATACTCATTTGTAATTGAAGAAACATTGATGGTAATATTCTTAGTCATCACGAATTTGGGAAATTTGGAAACTTCTCTAAAAGTGTCATCTACAGTTTGTAAATGATTTGGTTTATAATGTGTGTGGAATCAAGATGTCATTTTCCCCCAGATCTGTCTGCTGTTCCTTAATTTAGCAAAGATCTATAGAGGTATCAATTAATGATAATGGAAACCAATCCCTTCGAAACTTGACCTTTGCATTTTGGGGGCTGGGGAACTTGCTCAGTGACAGAGGCACTTGTCTTGCATGTGTGAGGACCTGGGTTCAATTTCCAGCCCCACAAACAAAACAAAAACAGGAAAAAAAATCCTTATATTTAGAAATTCTTAAATAGGTAAATCTTAGTTTCTATTTATATTATCCCCATCTTTCCAGAGCTTATGCACAATTGGACATATTTAAAATTCACACACCTCCAATGCCTAACCATGGCCACCCAGAAATTGTGCCAAGGGTTTCATACCCAGTAGGAAACCCATTTATGAATTGTATGCTATCGATGTGTATTTATAGGTATGAATCTTCAAATGGCAACCATTCTCAAAGTTATTAGCTTAACTTTCCAAAATTAAATTTCTAATGCTTAATCAACTAAATCTGCCACCGTGAGGACTCTCACATATTTAGTTTGTACCCAGTGCTGAGTTTCAGTGAGACAAGCACACTTTGGATTCAACTTCACTGTCCTCATTCTTCTGCATCCTGGCTTTCACTCAAACAGCGACACAGCGCAAAAGCTAAAGAAATTTGGAAGAAGAATCCTATGGAATAGGAAATTATTCTTAGGAGACATTGCAAATATTCAGTTTTGCATTTTTATTATTTTCCTATTGTTTATTACCAGAAACATTTGCTAGAATACAGAAAAGTTGGTTCAGAAAAATCATTGCTGCTTCACTAATTGCTTCTCCGCATAGTGACATCATAATTGGGAGCTTGGGGAGGATTGATAATGTCACAAATGGGAGATTACTACTTCTGAAGAGTTAAAAAATGAAAAACAAAATGAATACACTTACTAATTTGACACTCAGATATGTGAATGCGCACGCGCGCGCGCACACACACACACACACACACACAGGTGCACACACATGCACATTTGGGAAAGAAGAAAACCAGACGACAGAAACTCAAAATTTCAGTAAAATAATTGTTCAAAGATGTACTGTTAGTAGTACTAGAGGAGCAAAGCATTATAGAATTAAGTATAATTGAAGATATTTAAATATTTATTGATTGATCATGATGTGCTATAATAATTCACTCCAATACTGTAACACAGAAACAGATTGTTTTTAAAAGATAACTTTGATGTCTCAAAGTAAAGGCTTTAAAGGAAAAGGGATAATTTTGTTGGGGAAATACACATTTTTTTACTTTAGATATATTTATTCTTATACCCTCCCCCGTCCTTTTTCCAGTACTCTTCTTATTTTTTATTTTAAGAAAGGGTCTTTTCTAGGTTGTCCAAATTGGGCTCAAACTTGTGATCCTTCTGCCTCGGCCTCAAAGTTGCTGGATTTACAGAGGCAATTACAACACCTGCCTTACATACATTCTTAATTGCATGATATTTTGGAAATCTAAATAACTTATTTCTGTCAACACCTATAAAACAGGACTACCTTGTTAGTCTAGCATTGTATAGAAGCCCAAATGTGATCTGTGTCACTATCTTCTCTGCTTTATTTGGGGGCTAGCCTGTAGTAAGTAATCAACCAGCATTTCATGAATGAAAAATTAATATGTTGTAAGCTCTGAGTGTATGCATGGAGTACCTTAACTCATAATTCTTCCACCAAGAGTTTAACTTTAAATTATGCATATTTCATGGTTATTACATTCCAGAAGGGAATTTTAAAATCCAGTGAGTTTTATGTCAACACTATTAATCTATGTATTTGAGAAATGAGATTTATCTACATAAATAAACTGTAGAGAAAGAAAGAAAAAACAGAAAAAGAATGGTTAAATATACACTGTTTAAAGAATTCTGGTAAGATGACTGGCATGTGTGAGGAGCAGCCTGAAAGCTCCATGTCTATCTTGCCCATTTGTCTTTTCTTTCCCACTCTCTCCACAGGGAACCAGATTCCTAGATTTTGACTTAGTTATTCCCTTTATTCTCTTTATGGCCACTTATACTATATCCTTAAAAATATATTGTTATGCATGGCATGTCTGTATTCTTTATCAAAATGGAATCATCTTGGATTTTAGTAAGTTTTAGACATAAATAACAAGATTTATATATATTTCACTCATTATCATTGCTATAATCCCCTGGTATCATTTTAATAATAGTATATGTTCTACTTCAGCAAACCTTTACTTTGTTTACAGGAATTTTTCTATTATAAATTATGCTTTATTTTTGCCAGTGCATATGGTGCTAGAACACAAGAGTTCACCAATGATAAATTGTGAGGAGTGGAACTGCTGGCACAATCATATGTGGATGCGCCACTTCACTAGAATCAGAACCGTTTTCTGTGGTACTATGTTTAGTTTACATGACTCCAATGCATGAGCATACCCCCTGCTTGGCATCAGGGTCAGTACATGATATAAAGGACGTCTACTTGTTTTAAAATTGATTTGTGTAGAATAGTACCTCCCTGAGGTTTTAATTTTTCTTCCAGACATGTTTTTGGCTTTTTAAAATAAATTTATTTAATTTTTTTATGTGGTACTGAGGATGGAGCCCAGAGCCTCACACATGCTAGGCAGGTGCGATACCACTGAGCCACATGCCAGCCCTGGGTTTTGATTCTTACTGGAGTTTTTGAAGTTCCTGGGCACTAAACATGGGGAGTATTATATTATACAAATATCCCAGGGAGTATTTTGTCCTGCTGAGCTTCTTATATCCTTTTAATAGGCAGAAATTCTTCATGTAATGAAATCTACTGATTTTACATTTTGGTTTTATAATTTTGTGCTTATACTTTATACATTTAAACCATAAAACAACATGGAATTGACATAGGAATGCGGTGACTTTTTTCCATGTGAATAACCAAATGTCACACCACCATTGGCGACTCCTGTGTTACCCCACATGCATTGACTCCACATCTGCACCTACTGCTTCTGGATTTGTTCTCTTGTTACATCAGTAAATTATCTCTGTAAATTTATAACCATGATACTACAGTAACATAAAGGGGATTTTAAAGAAGATGATGCTAATGTAGCAAAACTTCTATTTGTACATAGAAGAAAATTTAAAATAAATTTACTATATAATGACATTATTTTTTATTTGTAACACGTGTACATGCAGACACACGTTTTCCAAGGTGAACATCTTAATATGTTGCTATGCAATTTGCTCTTATCAATTGAAAATCCATCTTGAAGAACTTTCTGTTTTAAGACCTACAAAGCGTTTGCCTTTCTCTGATGAGCTGTTGAGTTTTTCACACTATGTACTTTTTGTAATTCATTCAACTGCACATTTGCACATGCACTTTTGTTGGGAGATCTTTTATGATTAGGACACAGTGAGCATCTTTGTATGTAGCTCTCTGTGCACAAATTAATGTTCACAAAGGATTCCTAAAATCAGAATTGGCAAATCAAAAAGCACATGCATTTTTATTCTGATAATAAGTTCTAGTTGTGTTCTAAAATATGTTAGCAATTCATAGTCACTCACAAATCATAACTCCTGACTAAAAAAATAAGAATTTTTGTCAGATTGGATCTTCCCATCTTGAGTTGGTGTCCATATTTACCTAGATGTATTGTAGGTAATCAGTTTTCTATTATATTCTGCAAATGGGTCTTTCTAAACTGTCATTTGTCTAATCTGTTGATATTCTGTGATGTGCTGTGCTGTCTCACATTAGACATCTGTGTCACCTGGATGGGACCGCTGGTCAGAAGGGAAAGAGAGAAGCCAAATAAAGTGACAGGTGTGATGGGTTCAAGCACAGAGAAACTGATGGTTTTACCTTTTCAGAGCAGTTAAAAGTACTCCCTAAGGAGTTAAATATTGTGGTTTATTATATGTTAACTGAATATTTGAAGAAAAGCGTAATAGGCATGGACACACGCACACCAAAAATGGAAAATATAAAGAGATCCAAATTCTCAAGATGAGATAGAACACATGACATATGGGAGACTCCAAAAACTTCTAGAGACTGGCTGCTAGAGAGACTGCAAAGAAGAAGTGGTGAGGATGTTGGCAGGTCATCCGGGGTGAGATAATCCTGTGGTGAAGAGAAGTGGAGGCACAGATCATCAGCAGGTGAAGAGTAGGGAGAGAACTTTGCATTTTCTTTCCAAAGAAAACTCAGAGCCATCAGAGTGTTACAAGAAAATGCTAAGATGAACAGATGTGCCAAGGTTACCTTGTCAGCACAGTGACCAGCTGAATGATGAGAGGAAAACTGAATGCAGAGGTCCACTGGCAGTGACAGTAGGGACAGAGAGAAGCAGATGTATTCTGGAGCTAGTTAGGACATATAATCAACAGACGCTGATGTGGGAAGTGTGAAGGCTGAGTATTTTATGAAACTCTGATTTTACTAATAGGGAAAATTCATATCATGTATTGAAATAGAGAACAATGGAAAAGCTGCAGCTTTCAGAGAAAAGAAGGTTCTGAAGAGAATAGTGTCAACTGCTGCCAAACAGTTCAGGAAAGTTAAGGGTAGAAGGGGGTCAGTAGCTGGATTTGATCAGCATGTGCTGTGGGCATATATTGAAATAGCAAACCAAACCTCATTCATATGGACAATCAATATATGCTAATACTTTTTTTAAAATGTTAAACAGAAAAGATTCAGTAGATCATGACAATGTTTTTTTTTCTAGCAACAGTGGTGAGAAAAATTAACTAGGGTTCTTCAGTTCCTGAAACTTTGCAATTCTTGAGTTTTATCACCAAAAGCCTCAAGGTCTTCATAACTGTTAATGCAGCTCTGATTTCCAGATCCTGTCAATGTCTGATCTGCTCAATCTGAAGTCTGTACTTTGGGCCATGCTTGTTTCAGTCCCTCCTAATTTCAAAGTTATTTTTGCTTTACTCCAAAATGTATGATTTTTTTTGGAAATGGTCCAAAGCAGTTATATAGTTTAAAAAAAAAATGTGTTCTTCTCTATAGGGAGGAACATCTGATTTCTCCACCAGGTGACCTCTAGCACAAATCAAAGACTCAACTTGCTTCAGGCTTTTGAAGAGAGAATGCAGAAGCCTGACCCCTTTCCATAGGGCCCAGTCATCAGGGAACACTTGCAAAACTGGGTGACCTATTGGGCATGGAGCCCGGGTCACAGTTTCTGGGGGAGTAAGAGGCAATGACCACCTGGCCCTAGGAATCATTTCAATGGTATATGAATTTCAAATATGTTCAATAATAAATAATAACTGGAGAAAATATGAAAAACAAAATTAGAAACTAGATTCATCTATTTAAGAATTATAGAAGAAGGGGGTTTACTTTCTTCTTTCTGGAGAAATAGTTCAATATCTAAGATAGTTGTGTAACTTTCACTATTTTATGGATTGTTCACCCAGGGTTCCAAGAGGAGAACAAACCTGGTGTTGAAATGCAATGGTGATTTCTGATGCCAAGTCCTAGCACATATATAGATTGTATCATGGGTATATTATAGATTATGTTTACATGCAAGTTTCCAAATTGCTCAGGCAAGATGTGCCTGAGAACTAACCTCCCTGAATTACAAAGGAATCCTTCTTACAGTTGAGCTACAGGCTTGGCTTTACGTCACTTTCTTTCTTTGTCAGAGTCTATATCTGACAAATAATGCAAAAAAACCTAGACAATGGTTTCTTCATAATTTACATAATCACATCCATTACAACAGTGTGTCAGAATAGGTCTGTGTATTAGTACAGCTAACTGGATAAATCCGCAAATTTGAACAATTAGCTAGTTGCTATTTTTAAACAAAGGCCTGCTCCCCATATTAGGATATCTAGAAATGCATCTTTCATTCATCAACTCCTCATTTCCTAGGGTTTAATCTCTACCCCAAAGTGCCTCAAATATTTCCAAGCATTTGGGTGGGGGAGAGAAACACCCAATGTGATAGACCATCCTACATGAATTTATGGAACCTAATTGCTTCCTTGATCCACAAATCAATCTAATTTTTTACTATTTTGATGGTATTCTTTTATGTCAAAAAAAAAAAAACTATTCTAGTGTTCAAACATTATAGCATCACTAATACCATGAAAAATGTTAATATGTGCACAAAAATCTGGGTCTGACTCCAATATTCCATGAATAGTATAGAATCTAACTTTGGCTGTGGAAGTCTTGCCTTGCCCGTTTTTTTTTTTTTTTCCTGTCAATTTTGGGGAGCTGTTATTAATGGAGCTATCATTCCATACAGTGGATAAGCAGCAATAGAGTTACAGGTCATGTCTTATTCTAAACTCCCATGAGCATCCCTGTTTGCTTTCATTCAACTGGATAGTTCCACTGATGCTGTCGCCACTCTCTGCTCTTGACCTCCACGGCAGGCTCTCTCCAGGTGCTCTCCATTCTTACTCTTACTGGCCTCCTTCCTGCGTTAGTTCCCTGGTACTGATCTTGCTCACAACATCAAGTTTCCCCTGGGAGCAGTCTGCCCTCTTTGTTTCTCTGCCTTCAGTCTTTAAATGATGTCATCATCCCTGTGAACTGCAACACCATCGACTTGCTAATGATTCCCATAGTTTTATCTCTACCATAAACCACTTAAGTGAGCTCCAGGATCGTAAATCCAACCACGGCCTCTGCATCTCCAGTTGATTATGTAAAGATACTTCACCCCTATAATGTCCAAAGGGAACTTTTTGATTTTCACTCCTAAACCCACACCTCAGTCCCTATTATCTCTGCCATTGGATTCACACCCAACTATTTCGGGCTAGTATGCTTGCATTCCTCCTTTCCCTTACTCTCTGACTAAAAACATTTCGGCAAAATCCATTCCTCTGATCTTCAGTAGATATTTTCAGAACTCTCCCTTTACACCATTCCCACTGCCAGGCAGTTGATAACAGAGGCTAATTCTTTTATGCCTAGATTAATGCAGCAGACTCCTCCTCTCTCAGCTCCCAGCTATTATCTGGGACCCCTCACCCCACTGCAGAAGTGAAACCCCCTGTATCAGATTTAGTTCAGTGAAAGGGAGCTACCAAGTAAGCTGAAGTGACTTTTTTCTATTCTTAAAATTGCACAGATCTTTTTATTCCATTTTTAAGTTGACAGCAAACAGTCTTAAAACGTGGGCACACCTTTGAGATATGTTCATTGATTTACTTCCACAAATACAATGCAAATGCACAGCTCCAAGAAAAACTCTGTTTTTTCCTATTTAATCCTCAGTGCCAAATAGTTCTTGGTACTAAAATATCTGTGAAAGGTTACGAAAAGAAAGGAGGATGGTAAAAGGAGAAGGGAAGTAGGCTGTTTGCACATACTTGATCTCAGAACAACCAACAGAACACTCATTTATGATAAGGCTTTATCACATACAAATCAATAATACAGAACATGGGATATTACTAAAGATGTTTTTCTTATTAGCATTTACATGCTAAAAAGCAAGGACTAAATCACTACTAAAAACAAGGACTAAATTGCCACTAAAAACAAGGACTAAATCACCACTAAAAGCATATTAATTAGTTTCATAAAGCAGATTAGTAAACATGAATTAAAGGCACATAGGCAAAGAACATTTAATTCAGAAATATATGCTCATGTTATAAGTTTAAGTGAAAGAGTCAAATTCAGACTAGTAGAAATGTGATTTGAAGTGTTAAATACATTTTGCCTGCATTATACAGGTTATGGAAAATTTATCCTTAAATATTTACATGTGGAAGGATATTATAAAATAGTATTGGCAAGAGTTTTTCCTTCTTATACTTTATGTTTTTCTAAATTTTAACACTGTAATATGTTCTCTGGTAAGTATTATGCTAATGTTCAATATCTCTATAAAATCCATAAATATAACTAAAGATGAAAAGCCTAGAGTTCTGGACAGGGCACCTGTGAGATGACTTTAATGTTTTGCCATCTAATATTTCATCTGCTTAGTTAGCTGTTGTAATTCATGTTTTAACAAAATAAGTTTGATTGTACAGTAAAATTAATGCACAGACATTCATTCTAACAGATGTAATCTTCAATGTAGGAAGAGTAGTTAACATACCCATTTGGAGAAAACAATAAATAATGCAGCTGGAGCCAGTCTCTAGGAGAGTCCAAATCTAGCTTAGGGCTTGGCCTTAGGCTTACAATAGTCTCCTATAAAATGTGAGTCTCTGTGATGGGTAAATGCAGAGGACTGATGGGACAAATGCATGGGCAGCTGTCAAGTTTGTCTCCATAAAAACACTGGAGAAGTGGCCAAGCCTCCCCCTCAAACTTCTAGACTGGCAGAATTCAGTGATATGGACTGAATACCATAGGCACTTACAGGATGACTGACCACTGTCATGCCTGGCTGGTGTAAACATAAACCAACATGCAATTATTGGGAAATAATCTGAAAGTGTACATTAATGTCTATAAACTACTCATCCCACCAGTTTGAAATATTCCACAGAAAAATGGAATGTGTGTTCAGAGACATTTGTGTGTATTCATTGTAGCGACCTTAGTCATGTCGTGTTAAAAAAAAATCAAAAGAACATGTAATAGAGAGATTATTAAATAAATAAGAGCATAACCATAGTCCTTGTGGCAGAAACTGGTAGATAATAATCAACTCTGCATTATCTTTCTCTTAATCACTTGCCTATATTTCTATTTCCCTGGTAGATTAGGGTTCCATATAACTGAGTTATAGCCAGTTGAAGGGGGATTAAAGTAGGGATGTACTTGAATTTCCCATGTTTTATCCTCCCTGTGACTTGTCCATAGGTCTCATGGAAGAGACCTTGTGATCAACTCCAAGAGTGACAAAGCCACACTATGGAGAGAATTCAGGTTTGAAATCAAGTCTTAAATAGATCATTTACAAGAGATTGGATTTCCTGTGACAAGAAATAAGCTTTTATTTATTTAAGCTACTAACATTTGGGGGTTAAAGCAGTTGATACTATTTTCCTACAGATATACTTAGGAAAGATAAACTGTCATTTTGGTGAATAAGGTCAATGTACATATATTGACAACGAAATACACTTATGCTATTCTACTGTAAAATGAAAATATTAAGTCTCAGAGAAGTATGTTCACTTTGCTTCCATGAAAGTATGTAGGTGTATGTACCTATATGCTGATATTTGTAAATAACAATGCATACATGCAGATAAAAAACAAATATGCACTAGGGTGTGTCAAAAGAGATTCCCCATTAGGTAATGATTAACTTTAATTTTCCAGTTCAAAGTGGAAGTTCATAAGCACATATTTGATAAAAAAAAAACTTGAATCAGAGTTCAAATAATTTTGAACTAAGTTATTTTTGTGTTTACTTCATACTATTTAGGCTATTTTCATTCTATTTGTGCTATATGTTTAAGGGTAAAATGATGATTCAAATGTATCTGCATACATTCTAGAGAAAAGACAAGACTGTGTTGCAAACAAATCTATGAGGTTATGAATGATTGAGAACTAGGACAAAGGATCCTAACCCAAGATAAGATCCTACTTAAAAAAAAAATAGAGGCAGCTCAACTTAATATTCCTCATGACCACACTGTGTGACTACCTTTCTAAACATTCAGCAAAATATACATATATGTTGTAAAGCACACACATGGAGTTTTGAAGATTTTTGCCTCCTGCTTTGGTCAGTGAGATATTTTAGAAGTCAGTTTCTCATACCACATAGGAATTGAGTCATGAGCAGATTGCACTGCTTTAGTGGAAGATGCATCCGTCATCACTCAGTAACTGCTTCAAGTGAATGAGTAAATTCAAAATGATGACCTAATTTGGCAAAACAAACTTGTCATCCTTTCCCTCTTAATGTACAAATAAATTATCTATTTGTGGGAAAACACTTGAATAATGCATACATATGTATCCTTCATGTCCATTCATTATTCATTCACTCTGCAGATTTTTTTTTTAAGCTCTGAATGAGCCAGGCAGAGATCTGACTTCTAGGACAGGGGCAGTGGCCAAGAGAGAGGATGTCTGAAGGGTGGAAATCACACTGTGAGGGCACAGCTGGCAGAGAGCACATATTTACACTTTTACAACCAGAAAAAAAATGTATTTAAGAGTGTGTTTAGTGGTATGATGTGGTAGAACAAAATAATTTTAAAAATCAGCAAATGGAAATGCTAAGCACTTCATGGGGCTTAGTTAGTTAGTGTGTTCCCCTGCTGCTCTATACCTGAGCCCCCAGGAACAGCTGGGAGAATAAGGAAAGGTTGTATTTTTATGTAATCTGTACTAAAAGCTTATGTTTGATGTTGTAGGAGTGCAGGGAAACACCTCTTTTGCCTTGTGAAGGTTCATTGAGTACTCTGGTGATAGAGGAAGTAGGGTGAAAGAACCTCATTATATGAAGGGGTGCAGTGAGCCTGACGAGATTCGGGGATGATGCTCCTCTTCTCCACCAGGGAGTGGGAGATGCAGGATAGAGTCAGTTTCTAGGGGGATAGCAAATCAATAGTAGGGAACTTAAGGGGCTTGAGAAACACATGCTGGCCTGGGACGAAGCCCATTGGGCCTACATAGCAGACAATGATTGTGAATGATTTGGAACACTGAATGGGACCAAAATGGAAGGCAGAGGTGGTGACAGAAGTCAGTGCAGGTGTGTTGGCCGACCACAGTCTTCCTGTGACAGGAGTATAGCTCATGAAAACTCAGGGTCGGAGCTAGCAGTAATGTTTTCTTCCTTGCTGGGCCCAGACTTTAAGCAGACAAAGAGATAGCAGAAGTCCCTTCTGGCACCTGCTGCTCTTTAAATTCTTTTGATTTAAAATAAACAACACACCAGGATGCGATATTTTGAGGAGACAGTTCCTGGATTTCAACGTATAATTAAAAAAAAAAAAAAGAAAAAAACAAACCAGTGTCCTCTGTCCTCCTTATATTGAACTGTAATTGAACTGAGGAAAAGAGAAGGTGTGTTAATATGCACCTGTGAATTAGCCATTAATACTCTGTTGTTGGCAAGATAAAAAAGGAAAAGAATTTTAATCATGGTAAACTAACAAGGTATTAAGTTTCAATATCATTTGTGCTTCCAAAGGAAATTCACTGCAATTTATTTTTAATTAATATACCATTTTTAGCAAGTATTGCCCCTAAAGAATTAAGTGCAGCATTTCTCTCTTAAATTTAATTAAATAATTCTACTATTTTTGAAAGCCCCAGTTTTATGCTATATTCTAAGACCCAGGCACAGTCTATAATTTCCTAGCTATGGAGTTATAAATGCCATTTTCTTAACCTATTGTTTCTTTAGTGCCTATTTTAATCAGTTTTTTGTTTATTTAGATCCAATTTTAAATTGTACACTGGACAGACTTCACATTCAATGTAGAATAAAATAGGTAATAGGAATTTGACCCCTGAGATAGATGAAAATGTGTATGGGCATTTAAAAACACACACATATACAACACATTTTAACTCACAACTAATCCGTGTTCTCTTTCGAGTCCAGTGTGCATTGTGTAAAATGAACACTATATTGTTAAAAAAAATTCTTTTTCTCAAATCATCTTGTTTGTCCACATACAGATAATTAGATGGTTAAAATATCCTCAAAATAAATTTATAAATAATGCAGTTTAAGCATTTGTTTTTTAATTACATTCAGGACAATAGAACATCCATTGCAAAAAAAAAAAGATGAATTCTGCAAGTTCTGAAAGAGAAGACGTGTGTTCCTGTTTTGTTTTCTCCCGATCCAGTTCCACGTGCGATTTCAGGAAGGTGGCCTGGAGATGTCTCCAAGAAAGACATGCCTCATGTCTTGCAATGACGCCCACATTCCTGAGGGTAGAATTTCTCAGTAGACTCCTTAGGAGATGCTCTATGTCTGCTTTCCACCAAACTCCCTGACTGCTGATTTGCTAACACATTCTCTCATCCCATGAAGACAGAAGTAGACCCAAACACATCTCCCTGCAGAGCTCTCAAAGTTCAGCAAAATGAAGCTCTCCTGTAGGGCTCCACCCAAGGGTTGTGAGGCAGGAGGTCCAGGTGCTTTTGCAACTGAACTTTGAGAAATTATTCTTCTAAACAGAGGGCCACAAAAGGAGCTTCCATCTTCAGAGCAAGTTTCAACTGGCAGCACAAAGCTGCTTTTCCTTGACTACTTCATTGTCTCATTTCCTATATTTGAAGTGACCCAGATAGATGAATGTACTCATAGGGAGGAAGATTTTCCTAGTTCTTCCTTGTGTCAATGAATAGTTAATTGATCAATGTAAATTGCATCAGACATGTTTGATTTATGAATGGACTCTGATGCCTCTAATCCAGCAGAAAGCCCAACATAGTTCAAACTTCAGATTGAAGGTTAATTATATCGTAATTATCTTGGCCTTTTATAACTCCTGACAGAGTCAATATTTTAATTCTCATGTCAATCAATTATATAATTTTTCTGACATGATTTACATGATCTGGAGGTTTGGTAGACCTGATCGATTATTCTTTCATTTTTTATTATAAGATTAGCACATATCTGATAATTTTATCAAAGAGGACAAAAGAAAAAAGAAAAATTGAAATTTTGCTATCACCATGAATTTCAAAAAAATTAATAATTATTTAATAAGTGGTCAAAATATTTTTCCTTAAACACACAACTGTTTAGTAACTATGTTTAACATGTGAGTTAAAATTAACCTTGCTGTTCAATAATGAATCTTTTTCTGTAATCTTTGAGTTACTGGGTTTACTTGACATTTATTATGGGTTCTACAGATAATTTCAAATAAAGTCTCTGGATGACACTAAGAAACTTGAAAAATTTGTCAAAGAAAGATAAAGAAACATGAAATGTTTATAATTTGAGAAAATATAGTCAAAACCAATAACTAAACAAAATAATAATTGATGCTTCATATAATATAAACTTTTAAAAATGAAGAAGGGCACATATCTTAATGCTTTTCATGTCACTTCTATGTTTATAATCCATTTTATATTCCTGTCATACTAGCAATCAATTCAATTCCTTGTTTATTTGTGACTCATTGTCTATAGAAGCACTTTCCAACAGTAATAAAATGCAAAATATGTATCTGATGGAATATATTCTATTAACCATACAAAGGAAAGAAAGACATGAAATTGATTTTACTAATATAGTATTAACTCAATATATTCAAAATATATAATCAATAGAAAGTGTTATTGGGGTATTTTATCATCCTTATTTCCTCTATGACTTTTAAACCCATCATCTATTTGATATTTAGCTCAAATCTCAATTTGGACTCAAGTGCTCCACAGCAACATTTGGCTAGTAGATACCATAATAGACAAGTCAGTTAAGTCCAGGAATTCATTATAAGAATATTTCACACACTACATATTATGTATTTCTCTTTATTCTCGTATTCTACATGAGCTAGAAGCTTCCAACTATAACCAGAAACTTATCCTTGTCTAGCTCCTATTTTAAAACTCAATGGTTTACCCCTACACATTGCTTTTCTTGAAAGTATTTTTTTAAAGTGTCCTTGAAATAAAATTTGTTTATTTAGAAGTATTTATGTAACAATTCCTATAAATTATTTTGGATTTTTGAGGAGTTTAGGAACTAGTGTGTTTCCAGTGGGTGTTTGCATATAAATAATAAAAAATATCTGGCAATATAATAAAATGATAGGATAGTAACGCTATTCATAAAAACTGATGGAATAGGACTTGAGGAGGCATCAGGAGAAGCTACCGAGGAGACATTTCAGATGGATCTAGAAGGCACAATTAAGCATATGTACACAAAAGAGCAAAAAACACGTTGTGGGTCATGCAGAGTAATAATTCTAGAAGATCTGGTATGCACTCACCAGAGGCCATTCTGCATGATTCTATCCCTTTTAGTTCTCAAGATAACCTTTCCCAGGGCAAGTAGGATGGTGATGTACCTGTGAAGAGAAAGGTCTTCCAGTGAAGAGCTGAGGTCATATAAGTGACAGCCCAGAGCATATAGCTAGTAACCCAGCCAGGAGGTGTCCATCCAGAATCACTCCAGAAATTAGTCCCCACACTCCTGAGGGATCATCACCATGGCTTCCAGAACCAGAAATGGCCACTACCAACTTGCTGTGTCTACTGTCACTGCATGCCTCTCAGTGAATCTGAAGCCAGCTGTGTCCTGCAGCAGTCCTTTGAGTCAATGGCCTGTTACAAAAAGACCTATGGAGGGACAGCTGCCATGGCAATCTGGAAGAGAGATGCATTTGCTGGCAATGTGCTGTAAGTGGCACAGCCACTGAAGTGAAGGAGGCTCGTGCACATAGTAGGTGGAGAGGGAAAGAGGGAGATAAGGAGATGAGGGACACTCAGTGGGCACAGAACCAGTGTCAGAAATGCAGAAAGATAAATGAAAATGGGCAGAATCACACAGGGCAATCATTGGCAACACTGGGGAGGGCTTGTGGAAATGCCATCATGAAAATAGGGCTTGATTCCCATGTGAAGTTCTGGGTGAGGTCATCTCCTGAGTTGATGGCCGCGGTGGCAGGGTCACATATGGAAAAACAACCCAGGGTTGAAAACTCTCTTTATGATTACAGAAAACATGCTCACTATGTGTTATGGCTTAGATCTGGAATGGCCCCCAAACCTCCTGTGTTGAAACATGGTCCCCAATGCAGCAATGTCCAGAGGTTGGGTTTTTAGGAAATGATTATGAGGGCTGTAAACACTCAGTGGATTAATCCATTTGATGGATTAATAACTTGAATGGAGTGCTGGGAGATGTGCCTAGTAGAAGGTAGTAGGTCACCAGGGACATGCCCTATAAGGGTTTATCTGTCCCACCCCTCCACACCCCCTCTGCCATGAGCTGAGCAGCCTTCCTTCACCGTGCTCTTCCTCAGGCCTGAGTACTGAAGCCATTGACCATGAACTGAAAACTTTCTGCCTTCTTTAAGTTGTTTGTGTCAGTTTTTTTGGTCACAGCAATGAAAAGGTAACTAACACACTAAAGAATAAAAGAGAATTGCTGTCAAAGCTCAGATACAGACTGGAGTTGTCTGATTTTCTCCTAGGGTCTCTTTTACCAGGTGCCTGTGTCATTGAAACCATGAGGCAAGGAAGTTGATCATAGTGATATGAGACCAGTTGGATCATGGAACATATCACTCAGAGGAGGAAGTAAAACTGGGAAGTCTCTTTTGATGAAAAATGCACGATTGGCTGACGAGGACAAAACTCTTTCAACCCTTTTGGTGAGCAAATCACCCCTTTGACCTTCCTTTGCCAGCAAAATCTGTGGCAGAGGTCTAGGGGGAAAGAGAACAGGGAGAGAAAAACATCGCTAAGTTCCCAACATGGAAAGACTCACAGAAAAAGAAAAAAAAAAGGCTTTTTACAAGTTAATGTAGAAAGTGATCTAAAATGAACTTTTCTCAACACTATTATGATGATGTTTTCTTTCAAAAGAAAATCATTTGTGTCTGGTTAGTGGAGAATGGTTTTGAATATGGGCCCCTAAGAATTCCTTGCTGGATATTTATGTCAAAGTTTGTGATTTTTTGGAAGAAGTTGTCAGATTTCCTTAGCAAACCCCAACATATGCTCAAAAGATCAATTATTTTTGTTTATCCCTATTACTAATTCCATTTGCTTAGTAAGAGAGGATGTAAAATTAATAGCTCATAACTTTCTCAAAGGCAATGTATGAAATTTATCAGCTCTTCATTTCCAGTCCTTGATGATTCTACTTTGGTTGAGCTGATATGGCTTCATAAGTTTTAATGGACTGTGGCACTTCTATTTACAGCCCTGACATTAACTGCAATGGCAATTTTGCATAAATCCGCCAAAAGTCTGAATTTCTCAAACATGTTCAGCATTTAATTAATACTGTATGAAGTCATTTGCTCGTTTTTTCCTGGGGCAAATTTACATGAAAAGTATTTAATAGGAGAGCTACTCATAGATGACCACACTCTATGTTTCTTCCCCCACCAAAAAAAAAAAAAAAAAAAATTTAAGACATGAAAATACGATTAGGAAGAACAGACTATGAAAACTTAAACTCTTTGAATAAATTTTGCTGTATATATATATTTTTTTAGCTTCCAGGCAGGAATATATGCACCCAAGTTATCCATTTCCACATGCATGCATGAAATCTAATCACATTATCTAGTAATTGAAGGATAATGCAGTCGGGGAGCATGAGAACATTCTGAGGCACTCGGTATGTTCTAAGGACCTTGTGAACCCAAACACTGAGGAAAGCTTACTAAATATTTATGATGTGAATTTTCTCATGCAGCAGATTTGATCCACTGTGCTGATTTTGTTAATTCTTACATCCTTACTTTTGATCTTTTAAATATTTATTATTTTGAAGTTAGAAAGTTGGGTGGGGAAACAGGGACAACCAGGATCTAAATGGGAAATCACGAAGTAGATAAATTATCTACATGTGAAATAAAGCCCTGTATGTAAAATTCAGAATGTGTGCACTCTGTGATTATAGGAATAGGTTGTTCCTAAGTATGTGATCTGGGTTAGACTCTTCCAGAAGACTCGGTAAGACAGAAATGACAAGTGGTTTGGCTGAAAGGGAAGGACTGCCACAAAAGGCGTTTTAAGGAGCCATTTGCCACTTGGAGCCACTGGAGATCAGAGGCCCTGTTTCTGGGAAACAGGTTCTAAGGTTTGAATGTGTCTCTTTCAAAATCCAAGTGCTGAAACCTAACAGCCAATGGGATGATGTAAAGCAGTATGGCCTTAATAGGTAAGCAGGCCATGAAGCCTCCCCTCTTGCAATGAGATTAAGACCCTTATTTAAAAGGCTGATGCAGCATTTGGTTCTCTTAATCTTCCTTCCTCGGCCCTTTGAGGATAAGTAGACAATGACAGTCATGAGGAACTGGCCCTCCCAGAGGCTGAAACGTTTATCTTAGACTGCTTAGCTTTCATAACTATGAGAAATGATTCTCTATTCTTTAAAATTTCCCACTCACAGGTACTTTGTTATAGCAGCACACATAGAGTAAGACCAGCTGCTTGGGGTAGATCCGTAATGAAAGATAAGGAACCCAGGGTTTCCATTCTCTAGGTCCCTTTCTTGTTTTAGTTGAAGACCACTACCAGAATTAAATCTCTTGCACTTATAGTTTACCCTGTGTATAGGACCAACATGCTGCCTTCAATCAGAAAAAGAAACAAAGGAGCCTTTACTCTGAGTCACAGGTGAATACTAAGGAGCCATCTGTTCATGGCCCATGCTGAGTCCCCTCTGCTCTAACAGTCCTCCTATACAGGCTGGTCCCAGTTCCTTTAAATAGTGACTTGCAAAAGGAGAGCTTGTGATTTCCAGGGATGTGATTGATGGTCCAGACGTCCCTGCTTCCCAGCCATGCAGAGTTCCTTCCCCACTGCCCACACCTTTGCATCGCTGTGGCCAATATACCTGACTGGAACAACCTAGAGGAATTGTTCTTTTGGCTCATGGTTTCAGAGGCTCAGTCAATGGTTGGCCAACTCTGGAACTCTATGCCCAAGGAGGCAGAACATCATGGCAGAAGGGCATGGTGAAGGAAAGCGGCTCTGTTCAAGACAGCAGAAAGAGAGCTCCTCTCCCTGGGGACACATAGAAACCCCAAAGGCCTGCCCTGGTGACCTACTTCCTGCAGCCCCACCCTACCTTCCTACAGAGACCACTGCGCACAGCAATCCTTTGAAATTATTAATCCATCAGTGGGTTGAACCACTAATTAGGTTGTAGCTCTCATGATCTCGACATACCCCCTCTGAACATCCCTGCATTATCTCACTCATAAGCTGGGGGACACCTCATATCCAAATCACAACAGTGTGCAAAGCCTGCTTCCCATCCATGGGTTCTAACCTTCCCAGAGTTGTCCCATTCATGGGCACAACACTCAAGCAAGCATTGGTTGAAGGCAGAGGCTGGCTGCCTCCCCCACCCAGGTCCTTCTGTCTGAAGGGTGCTCAGTTGCCCCACAGGGTGAATGTGCTCTAGGCACTGATAGGAAAACAAAAGTCCATCCATTTTTTGCCCACTTCTACACGTCCATCCATTCCCTCTTCCCCTGCTTTCTTTGTCTCCAGCCTCCCACACTTGATTGGGTAGCCCTGATTAACTAGCCAGAGCAGTTATCAGGGATCAAGAGGCTGTGTGTATCCCTGTCGCAAAGCTCTCTCTCTTTTTCATCTAGTGGATGACCACGAGCCCCACTCCAGTCTTTGTGCAATATGGGAGAATTTCCCTTTTTATTTCATCTCTGAGACACTTCTGAATGTGCTTTCACCCACCTACTGAACTTAACCATCTTGAAGTAGGCTTACTCCTCAGTTGTCACCCAGTTGTGGAAATTCTGTGAAAGGAATTGGATGTGAGCTAAGGAGGACATGTATGGGCAGTGGAGTAGGTGACACCTGTTGCACCACCTGCCTTTGTGTTCTCCTGAACCAGTCCCAATGTGCTGTTTCCATCCTGGGATGGACTGTTACTGAGCCTTCCCTGTGCTAGCCACCTGAAGATCTGACCCTGCCAGGGTCAAGACAGACAACTCTGTTTGTCACTTGCAGGCCTATGATCACATGCTGCTATGCTTTGC